>NC_141992.1:141522473-141727473 GCF_049901715.1 Pseudonaja textilis | reverse complement strand
ATACTAGTTGATGTTGGCCTTGTTGATGTTGTTGGTCTTAATGGTTTCTTCATTAGGTTATTGTTTATTGTTAGCTTGTTTGCCTGTATTGGAAAATGTATTGTGATTTCCTCTTTTAAAGGTCAATTTATCTATCCTTTTAATCTTCTCAACTTTCTTTCAAGAAACAATAGGGTATCCATACCATTCTTTCTATGGTGTCCCTTATCAAAAGGGATAACCCATTTGAGACCCAGAACCTACCCAATGGATCAATATAAAGAGTGGCATTTCAAGTCAATATATTGTATTCTCCAGCCAACATGAAAACACTGAGAGTTAAATTCTATACTTCTTAACATTGCAAAGGTTGAGAAACATTGCTACGTAGATTGTTCTGATGGAATCTCAGGAAAGTATTTTCTGGATGGGAATATAAGAGCAATTGTATTTGGCCAGAAACCAAGTTGACTTCATTTCCATAACCATTTATCTTATTAGCCATATTTCTGACTGTACATTTAATTTTGAAGATCTGATCATATTGGAGAACAATTCTGGCAGCAAAGGTGCTTGAGCAGCCCAGGCAGCAAATCCATCAAGCAAGACAAACTTGACCTTCAGTAACCTGACCACTTTTTTTTTTTTTAGGAAGTAAACTTTGAGATCCCCCAAAATATATTTCCATATTGGGAAGAGAAGGAAGAAGTCCCAATGGTGCATTTCAAAAGACAACTAGACTTTGTTTTTTTCCTTAAATAAGCTTCTTGGATGAACAACAAAATGTCTTCCAGGAAAAAAGAAAGAAAGTCCAGTTGCCTTTTGAAAAGCACTTCTGGGATGACCTGGATGACTGAGGATCTCTATAGACAGAAGGGAAAAAGCGACCTTCAATTGTTTAAAAATGATTTCAAAAGTCATCCTGTGAATAATGATAAGCACTATTGAATAATAAACACCTACTCTTCGAAGACATCTAGGCTTTTCAGGGGTTTGCTGTTTGTTTGTATACCGCCTTTATTATATCAGTTTTAAGGAAGCCATATATGGACTCTAGCATCTATCATTGAGAGGCCTCACCAACAATAAACAGAAGTATTTCTTCCTTTTAGTACATCGGTCCCTATAAATAATTTCTGACTCTGTATGAAGACAACACAAGTTGCATTCTGATTTCCAAATCAGAAAATGGAATACACATACTCACACATACACAGTACATAACATAACAGAACAACATAACTTAACATTAACATAAACATAACAACAGCAAAGTTGGAAGGGACCTTGAAGGCCTACTAGTCCAACCCCCCTGCTCAAGCAAGAATCCCTATGCCATTTCAGACAAATCGTTGTTCAACCTGGTTTGTTTTTTTAAAATGTCCAATGTTGGAGCATTCATAGCTTCTGTAGGCAAGTCATTCCAATGATTAATTGTTCTAACTGTCAGGAAATTTCTCCTTAGGTCTAGGTTGGTTCTCTCTTTGATTAGTTTCCATCCATTGTTTCTTGTCCTGCCTTCAAGTGTTTTGGACAATAGACTGACCCCCTCTTCTTTGTGGTTGTGTCTCAAATACTGGAACATTGCTATTATGTCACCCCTGGTTGTTCTTTTCATTAAACTTTTTGGTAACCAATTCCTGCAAATCATTCTTCCTATGTTTCAGCCTCCAATCCTGTAATCATCTTCATTGTTCTTATCTGCACTCTTTCTAGAATCTCAATATCTTTTTTTATATCATGGCAACCCCAAACTGGATGCAGTATTACCAAGGCATATAAATACCAAAATAAATATAAAGAAATACTGCCCTTCTGTAAAGTTGGTAGCCTGCATACTACATAAAAGAGAGGAACAAACTATAGGTTCTTAACTATAGATAACCTTAAGTAGCTCAGGATTTCCTATCACTGTTATTTCTTAAATAAAACTTTTCTTGATTTCTTTCAGATACATTACAACTTCAAGAATACTTTGTCATAAAAACTGTAGCCCTAAATTTAGTATTTCTCTCTCTGTGCTTTTCTCTCTTTTTTTGGCTTTATAAAACTAACAAAGGTTTATGAGCCCAGGTTTTTGTTTCTTTGAATCTTAATTCCTGACAACTATCTGCCAAGTCCATGCAGTTTATTTGGCAAGGTATTTGGAAATAGATTGTCATTTCCTTCTTCCTAGGGTTAAAAGAAAGCAATTGGCCCAAAGTCACCTATTTGGCTAAGGCAGAAACAGAAACCACAGTACTAACACCGATATGCCTTGAAAATCGACAAACTATATAAACAGAAAGAAAGGAAACAATATGTCGGATTTGTAAAATTTGAAAAGCAAGTATAGTGTTAAGGTGCTGGCCCAGAGACCAGGAGAATGCAAGTTTTGGTCTCACGTTAGGCATGAAAGCCAACTGGGTGACTTTGGGTCAATCACTCTCTCTTCCTCGCAGGGTTGTTGTTGTGGGGAAAAGATGTATATTTGCCATGTTGAGTTACTTATAAAGGAAAAAAAAAAGTGGGGGGAATCTAATTATAAATAAATAATCTATGATTCCTGCTACATGTCTTGCTTATAAACTAGAATTTTAAGGATAAGATTATTTTGAAATAAAATTACTGAATATAACATTAGGAAAATAAAATCAAGATAATGATGAAAGAATATTAGAGGAAGGGTTATCCTTATGAAGTTCAACATATACTTAAGAAATTATATAAGAATGTTTGCATAATGATAGTATAAAATGTTAGTATGGGAAATTCAGGCACAGAAATTTAGAATGCACAGTATTTCAGTAAAAAGGCAATATTGCTAAGTAACTGAAAATAAATGTGTGAGGATCCAGAGAAAAATACTCTCATTGTGTTAAACCAAATATGGTTAACATCACCTACTGGCCATCTAAGGGAAAAGAATCAAAAATGCTATTACATCTGATTAATTTGGATTTATGCAGACCTTTAGTCTTAACTTCAAGAAAGAAATCTTATAATCATACATTTATTGATTTTTTTTCAAACTATGGATCCACCTACTTAATTAAATGAAAAGGCGAAGTTCTGAAAAGCTAAAACAGGTATCACAAAAAGGAAACCTAAAACCTGTTAACAGGTGGGGAAGGGAGATGTGCAAGAAACAAAACTTAAAAATACCCCAAAATAAAACACACACTATAATGGAATGTAAGAATGACCTGAGATTTGAGGGGCCCACACACTTTAGACTTCTGGAAGGTTATGAAAACCTGGCATTGGCTAGGAGAAGGGTCAAACCAGGAGATTCATACTTTCTTGTGCCGGGAGGGAAGAATTGTTCTGTTTTTATTCTAATTGTATTGGTCATCACGAATCACCTGGAGTCACTGTGTGAAATTGGCAGGCACATACTGTAAGGTTTTTAAATAAATAAATTTAAATAAATAGAATCTCAATTTTGCTAGTCCAATTTATCTTATTAGATCAATATTATTAGAATTTCAGAAGAAGCAGAAATGCATCCTTCTAGTCTCCTCATGAAAGTATTCATCCATGCCAGCAGATTCATCATGTCCCAGCACTTCATTTTTATACTGCAGATAAGCCTCAGCTATTTATTTTGAAGCGTCTCAGATTTGTTGGGAAAATTTTATTTATTTCAAAGAGCATCTTCCTTTCAAACATTTGAGGGAGGAACAAATAAATTTTGTTTTGCTTTCTTCATAGATGACACTAAAGAAATTTAGCAGTGTAGGTATATGATTGATACTATAAGATCAACGTTTAGGAAAGTAATTTCAATATTTTATCAGATTCCAACTGTTGTTTTCCGGATGTCCCAAGTCCCAAGGTCCTTACACATCCTGTGGCAGCTAACACAATTAGATTGCTTTGGGATTTGACTGACAACTTTTTGTATTTTATTATCATGACATAGCTACTTCAGATTGTCAAGCTTCTTTGTAGTATCTATTTCTCCATTTCCCTGTTCTAAGTCATTTTTGTAGATCCATGGGCTAAGGCCTTGATCCTGGAGGAGAGAGTAGATCTTTGATCCAGGAGGGAATAAGGCAACAGGAAGTGATATTGCTTATGTCACAATACCTTCATGCAAATAATATTTTAAATACAAACTTGTATCGGATGTATCCATTATTGCACTTACACAAAAATATCATGATGTGCAAATTCATCCTGAACTTATTGTGGCTTCACAATAGTTAAAAGTAAGGAACCTGAAGTAGAGATTGCCACTAAATATACATTATAATATAATATATATAATATAATATATAATATATATAATCACTACACTTGAATACAGCTCATCAGTCTGGAACCCATATCATGTATCTGATATTAACACAATTGAAAAAGTCCAGAAATATTTCACAAGAAGAGTTCTCCGCTCCTCTACTCATTGCAGAATACCTTATGCCACCAGACTTGAAACTCTAGACCTAGAAAACTAGAACTACGCCGCCTCTGGTCCGATCTAAATATAGTATATAAAATCATACATTGCAATGTCCTACCTGCAAATGAATACTTCAGCTTCAATCATAACAATACAAAATCAAACAATAGATAAAAACGCAAGGTTAACTGCACCAAACTCGACTGCAGAAAATACGACTTCAGCAACAGAGTGGTCAATGTCTGGAATACTCTACCTGACTGTGGTTTCTTCCCCAAACCCCCAAAACTTTAACCTTAGACTGTCTACTATTGACCTCACCCCCTTCCTAAGAGGCCTGTAGGGGGCATGCATAAGCGCACCAATTGTGCCTACCGTCCCTGTCCTATTGTTCTTTTTATTTTTCTTATAAGTATCTATCTCACGTATTCAAAACTATGTTTATTCTTATACCTGCATCTTGTAAGCAATTGACAAATCAAATAAATACTAAAAAATACTAAATTCCCAAACTTTCTTTGGAACAAGTTGCCTTGTCAACTCCCTACATGACTAAGCATGATCAAGTAAAAAAGGATTACATGGATTTCAGTACAATATTTTAATACAAACAATAGAACAATTAAACAGTATTTAAATTAAAGAACAATCTTGAAACAGTAAGAATTTTCTCTTACCCTTTCATTTACAATATGTCAATTAAAGTGGTGTCTCTCTGAATTATTTGAAAATCTTCCCAATTTTCTTGCCATCTATTGTAAGCACAAATGACCATTTATGAGATACACTGATTTTTGTTTCTTGATTGTAAATGTCTACTCTCTCTTCCATTCTGTTCCTAGACACCTCACAATCCTTTTTTGTACCTTCTTGCATCTCCTGGCCTGCTTCCTTTGTCCTTCATTCTTTTTCTAGTAAATAGCATCTGATCTGTGCAAAAAGCAGCTAAAGGAACCTGAAATCTGGAATTGAAGCACAGTCTGAATCAAAATCCACTTGGCTACTATTCATGCAAAATAAAAATGTTGAGGAATGTTTTAAATAAATTAAAAATGGAATTTCCTTCCTTCCATATCTAGGCTACTCATTCCAAACAAGTCTGGAACTTCACAAAAAATTTTAAAAATAATGTTATACCAACAACACACATTCATAAAACATTATCTGTCCAACAGTACAACACCGTACAGCCATATCATTCATGGGGCCCATCCATCTATCTTAAACCAAGACTAAATGGGTTAGTCTTGGAAGACCCACTTTTTAAGATAAGTATTTTGAAGCACAAGGAGTCTACATATACTTCATTCAGCCATTCCCTTCTCTTCAAAAGTATTTTTCAGCAATGATGCTCTGGTTTTCATTTTCTCAATGGTTGTTGTTCTGTTGTAAAGCCATGTCTGATTCTTCATGACCCCATGGACCATAGCACGCCAGGCCACCAGTCCTCCACTGTCTCCCAGAGTTTTCCCAAATTCATATTCATTGCATTAATTATACTATCTTAGCATCTAATCATCTGTCATCCTCTTCTCCTTTTGCCTTCCACATCAAAGTCTTTCCGAACAAGTCCTCTCTCCCCATTAGGTGGCCAAAGTATTTCAACTTCGGTATCTCTCCTTCCAAAGAACAGTCAGGGTTGATTTCCTTTAGGCTATTTTGATATCCTTGCAGTCCAAGGAAAACTCAGAAATCTTCTCCAACACCACAATTGGAACACATTCTCTCAATGACACTATAGATATCCCATATTTATGTGGGCTTGGTTAGACAAACTCCTGATTATGATCCCACTTGTAACAGTGAACTTCTTAAAGGACACAGTATAGCTTTGTCCTTTTTTTATTGCCATCCTTTGCATGTATCAAAGAACTAACCAGAAGCCCTTCATTTTTATGGGGGAATGGAGAAAGTGGTGGCCCTTTTTGTAGTCACCACTGTTAGCAATGTACCATTTGTGCTTTTCATTTGGCTAATATGCAGCAGCAGTATCTCCTCTATATAGTGAAAGACTATATACTTACTGAGGACAGATCCACTAAGCTTATACTCGTCAGAGTAGTTTCACCTTCATGCACCATGCAAAGATTGATCTGTCAACGTGTTACCAGTAACAATGACTGTCCAACTGGTATCCTCTAGTTAATGTTTGCTGCCTTATTTTAAGGAATTGACTGTGAAAGCTGAAAGGACTTCTGTAAAAATATTACATCAGTATTACATGCCTGATAGAAAGTGATTTAAAACCATTTTATGGTATTTTGATTGTATCGCTATTTCCTCCTGATTTTCTTAAATTCTAGAATGAAAACCTCTAAATTCTGACTGTACTGCCATGACATTTTTTTGCAACCTATCATTATCATCTTGTAGCATGTTTCACCTATCATAATATTGTCACTTAAACCGAATTGTCAGTCAGAATGTCATTATAACAGTGCAGCACCTAAGAAACATTTCTAAAGTCTTACATTTTTAGAGTAGATTAACGCGGTGTACAGCAAGTGTGAAGAGGTTTTTTAAAAAAAAAAATAGCTGAATTTATCTGATAGTGGGATATATATATATATATATATCCATCCTACTATATATCCATACTACTATATATATCCCACTTCTTGGAGTAATGGAAGCTGCAATAACAGTATTTATTATTTATTACTGCAATAACAGTAATAACAGCTGCAAGCTCACATTACTCCAAGAAGCACAAAGCCGAAGACACAAGCCTGAAGATGACGAATGAGATTTCATTGAAACGTCACCAAAATACTTCCAATTTTACGTGGGAGAAAACCCGAATAACCAAAGATCCATATATATATATATATATGGATCTTTGTTATTCAGTTTTCTCGCAAGATTCGAGTATCTGGCAACGTTGATGAAGTCTCATTCATCATCTTCAGGCTTCTGTCTTCGGCTCTTGCTTACTCTGAGAAGCAAGAGCCGAAGACAGAAGCCTGAAGATGATGAATGAGACTTCATCGAAACGTTGCCTAGATACTTCGAATCTTACGCGGAGAAAACCCGAACAACCAAAGATCCACATACAAATACCCGAGAACCTCAGAAAATAAATAATATATATATATATATATATATATATATATATATATATATATATATATATATCTGATTTTTTTTCAAAGAAAAGTAAAAATCATCCAGTGTAAATGCTTTATGGTTTATGTACAGGGGTACATAGTTAGAAGCAATCTCCTTTCGTTTTTTTCCACCCTGCTTACATTCTTGCCAATACTCCTAGACTTCCTGTCTCCAGAGCTTCTGGGGCTTGACTTTCTTAAAGGGGAAGGGTTGTTTTAAGATTTTTACACTGCTGTTGGGAGGAAATACTTCCCTGGACAATCAGCACTTTGAAGAAATAATTGAATAATGAACCAGGGCTGTCAGAAAGAAGCTTTTAATGACAGGGAACCAAGATGAGTGACATTCAGCAAGGCTTCTTGGCTAGCTAGAAAGACTGACATTCAAATGTGAGTTTACATACCCTTTCTGAGTTTTAGTCTAAAACTGGTTTTTAATTCTGTGCTTGGTGACATTTAATTTTGTGTTTATTGATGGAATAATTTTCCCTATTCAGCTCCAACAAGCAACAGCTACTGTGGTGATTTAATTATTTGTATTGTGTTTGAATTTTTTCCTGCCTCATGGTTTCTTTTTCTATCTGGGGAGGGGGTCTTCCTTCATTGCTTTAGTGGTATCTGGCACTGTCCTTTTGGGGTGTACTTCCAAAAGGCAGGAAGCAAGCTTGGCATTGATTTTTTTTTACTGCCCTTCTGGGGGGCATGTGATCTTTCCTTAAATCTGGATGATTTCCTTAGGATATCTTGTGAGGTGAGTGAGACTTTAAGTGGTGCAAATGGATCTAAGGATTACTTTCCTGGGTGTGCTCTTTCTGTGCTAAAGGGTTTCACTTTATGAGCAAGAGTTGGCTGCTGATAGTTATCACTGCATTTTAACTATTTTAATTTCTCAAGGTACTCTGGCACCCTGCCTGATTTGTAACTCCAGCTTGCAGATATTTTAATCTAATGATTGGCATTTAGGGCAGCTTTTCGCAAGCAAAGAAGCTTTTTATATATTTGTACAGGTAATCATTGACTTACAACAGTTGATGTAGTGATCAAAGTTACAATGGCACTGAAAAAAGTGACCTATGACCATTTTTCACACTTACGACCATTGCAACATCCCCACTGTCATGAGAGGCCAGGTGAGGAGAAGTGCCCCTTGACATGAGTGATGTCGAGTTGGCCATGCCCACTCAGTCACATGACTACCAAGCCACACCCATTGTTAAAAAAATTGAATCCCACCCCTGTTTTGCCCCCTCAGTAATCTGGGCTGTAACTGAACAGGAATTCAGCAGCTGATGACAAGACAGTTGTTGGGATTTCCTTATTCACAACAGAACAATCTATTCAGTAACCTAAATGCAGTAATTTGCCATGTACCCGGCCATTGTGATAGCACATTAAAAAAAAAGAGTTGGTGACATAACAGAGCATTGTAATGTGCTTGCAATGATAAATGGACTGCTTGGGCACCTCACAGAATGATACTACTTTTCAAAATGGAAAGCGGCATGTGTGACCATCAATATCTTACACTGAATTATTGGTTTCTGTCATCGGGCCTGTATTTTACCCAACTCCAGTCTTGGAAAATTATTTTATTCCGCTGACATCCCTGATAAAAAGAGCTATCAGGAAATATTTTCATGGAGAGAATGCATTTGCTGAAGGTTTTTATGGGCAAGGAAAGGGCCGCTTCTGAGACACAGCTTATGAATCATATTTATTGGTGTATTTTAAGGCAACGATTTTTGACTGAAATCTGTAGAGGGAAATCCCAGAAATAGGCATGTCAGCAGGCTTTCTAATTAAATGATCTGGGAAGAACAAAACCCTTTTCAAGATGAACAGTGCCCCACTCTCCTATCTTTTGATAAGCAACATTCCCCACAATGCAGGATCCTTCCATTATATATCATATCGTTACATGAAATAGGTTCAAATGATTTAGTTTTACTTCTCTCTATCCGTGCGATATACAGATGACTCTCAAGCTAACATGATAAGCCTTGCTTTCTTACATAATATTTTTAATTTGACATTGTAGCACTCAGTATCCTGAAAAACACATTCAGACGGGCTCCATGCAAGCTGCAGACCCAGCTGAGCATAATTGTTTTAAAAATTGCACCTGGGAGGTAAAGTTGTGCCACATGAATATCATCTGTTTATATCTCAAAGGTGCTTTTTTCTAAAAGCAACTGGACTACTTTTTTCTTGAGGAGGAAGAAATGTTCCTTTTCTTCGTCAAAGAAAAAAAAAGTCCAGTCATCTTTTGAAAAAGTACCTTTGAGACAACTATAACCTGGATGACTGAAGATCTCCAGAAATATCATCTGTTTATAAACCTTATGACTGTACATCACAACCAGAGCAGAGAGCAACATTCAACCCATTTTTTTTTCTTTCCCTCTCAAAAAAGGGAACGGAACCATGTTCCTAATATTGCTGACATGCAACTCCCACCATCCTTCACCACAGATGAAGAATGTAACGCATGGAATGTACAGCATTGAGTAAAGTAAGCCAAGTACTAGATTTGTTCTTTTGCTCTCACTAGTTTTTATTTGTTTTTTGCTTTTTTTAAAAAAAATCAGCTTTCAAGATAGTAGTAAAACCCACAGCTTCATTGTATGCCCTATTTTTGTGCATCATAGAGAGTAGCATTCATAGCAAGAAAGAATATTGGTCTGACCAATTTTTGTTTCCTATCCTGGGAAGTTAGGATTATAGTGCATAATTGCACATGGAAATGTCTAGATCAAGAGCTTTCTCTATGTACAGCAGATAGTGAGTTAAGCAAAGGGGGATGGATCCAAAATGCCAAGGGGTATAAATATAATCCCCACCTGTAACTCATTAAATCAACTGTATCAACTAGACTCATGCACTTCAACAAGTTGCAAATCGATGCTGTGTTTGTGTTTGCACACATTCTGAAGAACATTACAAGGTTGGACACATCACATATAATCCATTGATTCACATACGTCTACAAGGCCTTGAGTCTGCACACATTCTGAAGAACATTGCAAGGTTGGACACATCACATATAATCATTTGATTCACATATGTCTACAAGGCCTTGAGTCAGCTGTACCATCCAGGTACTGCAATGGAATTCACACCATCGTATTGTCAATAGTAGACATAATATCTTGGTTGCTCTGTAAAATATGTTAAATAAAATAATACAAAGTGTACATAACAGCAAAAATATGTTAGCGGAGGGTTGTTTATTTGACTAAGTAGAAAACACAGCAGCATACAATATTTCCCCATAATTACATCTTTCATAAAAGCAGGCACTTAATTATGCAAAAATAAAATAATTTGCTCAGCTTGAACGATCTGTATTCACTTGGCATTTGGAAATCAGTGGAGACCCTGCAATGTCTCTCTTGTTAATCCAGTGGTAATACTGCTTTTGAGTTAGAGTTTGTGCTAACTCATATGAACATAGACTAAGCAATATGTATATTCTCTTGCTGTAAAATATTTTCCAATAAAGTACATTACTTTTCTGCAAATTAAGCAGTTTTGTAAACACTGTCTTTCTGATACTTCGTCCATAGGATGATACTGATATGATCAGATAACAGTATGAAAAATGATGCAATTAAGAATGTAATTGCTTTACACCAATGAACTTTTTTCAGGTCAGCAAATACATAAATAACCCAATATATGAAGAACGATCAGCACATTTCCAAAAAAAAAGAAAAGAAAAATGTGCAAAGTAATAATGGACCAGTCCAAAAATTACCATTTAATGCAAAAAAAAAAAAAAAACCCAGAGATGGGGATACATACTGGTGTGCTATGCCACATATTAATTATATATTTTTAAAAGAATTTTGCTGGTCCCCAGATTGTTATTGATCCAGATCATTGTGTTAATTTGACTAGACAAAGACCAAAGCAACTCATGAGGTTGTCCAAAGCGTACTACAGTTACATCAGCCTCCCCACCTCCAAGATCTTTGCAGGAGGAACTGACCCTAAAACCTACCTTACAATTTCACATTTCCACAGGTGGTTAATACAGATGTGACTTCATTACCTGTGTGGTGAAGGATTTCCCACTCTTTCTGATAACATAGTTTTGTTCAGAGGAGAACTTATAGAATGGTTTTTTAATGTATTTTAGGTGTGTGCAAACTAGGAGATGCATGTGTAAAGTATTTTTTCAGAGTATCATTATCTGTGGTTTCATCATCTATAAATATTTGGCTGAAACAAAACTCTCTGAAAATAACCAGAGATATTTGTGTAGTTTATACCCAGACATTCGCAATATTGCTTCATTCTTGTCATCCTTGCAAACCATCTCAATTTCAACCATGTCCATTTTCCCAGTAAACATTCTACCAAGGTCCACAATTCATTTGCTTGTTTTACATTTTTATTTTTGCTATTATTTCGGGGTTTTGGTTTTTTTCAGAGCTGGTATTCAGCAGATTCTTACCAGTTCTGGAGAACCAGTAGCTGAAATTTTGAGCAGTTCAGAGACCCAGTAAATACCACCTCTGACTGGCCCTGCCCCCATCTATTCTCTGCCTCCCGAGTCCCAGCTGATCGACTGGGACTCCTTTTGTTGCCCTACAAAAGAGAACAGAGCTGGAAAGCAGGTTAGTGGGGTGGGGAGGGAATGGGATTTTTCAGTAACCTTCCCCCAGGAGTGGGGTGGGAATGGAGATTTTACAGTATCCTTCCCCTGCCACACCCACCAAGCCACATCCACCAAGCCATGCCACGCCAACAAAGCCATGTCCACAGAACTGGTAGTAAAAAATTTGAATCCCACCACTGTTTTTCTGCATTTATGTATGGCCAGCCACCGTTTACCACATTTATTTTCTGGCCTTATCTACTGATTTGTCACATTTAGCAACCAACCTTCAACTCCATAGTCATGTAAAATGTTGAAGGAGAATATTTGTAGCTCAGGGTTGAAATGAGGGGTCCTTGGTGCTCTCTGAGCTTGCTGGTTTTCTTGCAGGCATTTCATTACCCACACTAGATAACATTATCAGCGCTGATGGTTCACCTAGTTTGGGTAATGAAACATCTGCAAGAAAACAAGCATGCTCAGGGATCCCTTGTGCAAAACATTCCATGATTCATGCCTAATCACTTTATCATACGCTTTTTGTAGACTTAAAATACATTTTCTCATATTCATTCATTAATCAGTGTCCTGATGAAGGATAGAAATCTGGTCTGTGTATAACATTCCCATGTTCTCTGCACACTGCAAATTTTGTTCATTACTATTACATAATCTCCACCAGAATTCTGCTAAACATCATCCCAGGCACACTTAACAAGCTACAGGTTGTTCTCAACTTACAACTATTCAATTAATGACCGTTTGAAGTTACGACAAAGGAGGAATGACTATATTAGAAGCATAATACAACTTTGTCTAGTAGGATGGTGCAGTGGTGAAAAACATGGATTTGATTATGTTTATGTTAAATAAGTTTTCATATAGCACTTAGCAATAGCAATAACAATAGCATTTAGACTGCTTCACAATGCTTTATAGCCCTCTCTAAGTGGTTTACAGAGTCAGCGTATTGCCCCCAACAATTTGGGTCCTCATTTTATCGACCTCAGAGGGATGGAAGACTGAGTCAGTGATGGCCCTAGAGCCAGTGAGGATCGGCAGTCATCAGAATTAGCTTGCAATATTGCATTTTAACCACTGTACCACCAGGGCTCAATTATACTTTAAATATATTTAGCCCTTGCTACCTTCATTAAGATGTGTTGCAACCTTCCCCTTTCCTCTCTTCCCCAACACATATAACTATTTTTCTTTCATTTTTTATTTCATACTATTTACTCTTGTTACATTCCCATTCACACTCTTTTAACTGCTATGGTTATCGCCAGAGGAGGCCTGAGAGACTGTGACCTCAGCAGCTTGTCCTATTATCTAATATGTATAATCTCTCACACACTGAGGGGAAAAAAAGCAGAGAAATTTTCACTTAATATTCTGTGAACATATGTAATTTAGCAAATAGTTACCTCTAGAAGAAAAAAGACTTCAAAATGAATTATTCTACTTGACAATCTCCAACACTAGGAAATATACTGTATATCAGGGGTCTCCAACCTTGGCAACTTTAAGCCTGGAGGACTTCAACTCCCAGAATTCCCCAGGCTTAAAGTTGCTAAGGTTGGAGACCCCTGCTGTATATCATCTTTTCAAGATCATAATACTTTGGGGAATATCTTTTAAAGTCCTTTTTTCTTATTACACTGAGGCCATATTTATGTTTCCAAGCAAAAAGTCAAGTCGTCTCAGTATCTATTTCAGTAACTTCTACCGTCACCACAGGAGGAATTTCAAGGAAAATAGCAGGTTATGATACAACTTAAATCTATAATAGGGAAGAGACATTTTAACTAGCTAAAAAGATATAAAGATATAAAAAATGGAGAGAAAATATATTGGAAATGATATTGCATGATTATTCTTAGCACAACTGTAGCATTTTAGCAGAAATAATTGCTTTACACTACGTTCTCTAACAGTTCTTCCACATTTTTTCAATAAATTGGATTTACTGTAATGATCTGATTTTTTGATATATTATGATAGTAAATCTAATAAGAGCAAGCCACTAAGTTGTATAATTTGCTTCAGCTGTTCTCCATTGCATCAATTAAACTCATTATACTTTGTGTTAATATGCCAATATAAAATAATTGACAAATAAGATCATATACTGGTATGTCAGCAAACTGACAGGCCAATAGCGTAAGTACATAAACTGTTGGTATTTCTTTCCATAAGAGGCCATCAGAACTTTAAAGCTTGAAACATACAAGAGCTATATGGGCCCTTCTTATAATGTTAGCCTTCAACTTACAAAGAGCTGGATGTAGCCTCCTCATAAAATATAATATATTGAGAACAGAAACTCAATTTATCATATTTTTGCTAAAAGGCCATAGAATTGATGTAGATGATTTATATTCAGGCTTGTTCTTAAGGAGCAGAAGATCATCATATATATTTGTAAGGTTTAGCTAATTCAGTTAGTAGATTGTGTTCATACTTTTTTCCTGGTCACTGAAGCTGATATTTCACATTCTGATGTTAGACCCAAATCCCAGAGACTAATCCTTAAATATCATCTAGTGACTCTAATCTAAACGATCTGGCATAGGAAAAAAAAACTCCTTGAATGAAACGGTAGAGCATTATCAGCAGTAGCAACCAAGAATTAAATATGACTAACCTACTGCAACTCTGAAAAAAAATTTAAAAGGGAGAAAAAAGACCAGCGGGATTTAGAACTGACAAGAGGAGAAAGGAAAATTTCCAGAGAAGCAACTGAGTTTATTATTACTAAAATAACAAAAAGTTTTATAGTGAAGACTAACATATTTACTATGCTTAAAGCTAGAACTAGGAACAGTGAAGAAAATAAAAAGAAACGGATTTGGGATAAAAAAGTATACTTGCTTCTGAAAATCTCAAGTCTATCATTGTCATTGTCACCATCGTCACCATCAATCATGGTTTGAATTGCCAGTCCTTCTTTACATTTTAATTCCAGTGGACACTTTCAACCATTGATTAGACTAGGAGTGTCAAACTTGATTTCATTGAGGGCCGCATCAGAGTTGCGTTTGATCTCAGGTGGCCAGGGTGGCTGTTGCCAGGGTGGGTGTGACCAGCTCAACGTCACTCATGTCAGGGATGCCTGTGGGGGCCTGAGCACTCTGCCAGCGAAACAGTCTCCTGAGCTCCATTTTTGGCTGCAATGGCCTCCTGCAACACTCTGCCATCAAAAACGGGGCTCAAAAGAGCCTAGGAAAACATTATCCTAACAAAGCTTGACTAAAAAAACTGACATACTATGAATCTATTGAATAAGTTGATGTATTTCATTTCTCTATTTCTACCATAGACAGCTTGTACATGAAAATAATTATTGCAATTAAATCATCATGAAATACCATATAGTTTATAGTTCAGATTAACCATAGATTAGAGTCAGAGGAAATATCAGGTAGCACACTATAGATAGATCTTGTTATACTTTTCATTAAATCCCAAATAGCAGAAGAAAAATGTGATGGATTCACCTTATTTATCATGTGTTCACAGTATGAAACTGTCATTCCTCCCTGTTTTAATTAATTTAGATCAATTTAGATGAATGTTACCATTCTTATATAAATAAACCCTAAAAACTAGGCAGATAAGACAGGGAATACTTGAAAACCAAACAGCCAAAATGATACAAGCGACTCGCAAAAAAAGCTGTGTTTGAAGGAAAAGGATGATGACGTGTCCATAATAAGAGTATCTGTTATGTCCTGTAACAAGTACCAATGATCCATCTTTTGAAGACATAATAGAGGTAGGAGCCCTGTTTGGAAAAGAAATGGCACTGTTCACATATGAGTTTTCTATTTTTTTAAGCCCCTAAGACAAAAGGGTGAACAGGTTTAGGAAATCTTGAGTGTTTCTAATTGCTGTACAATCTTATATTTGCAGAATTTGCAGAATCAGATAATCAGAATCAGATAACTGTTAAGCAATTAAATATTTCAGTCATCTAGTCATTCCATCATCAGACACTGGATCACATGTGACTAGCTGAGAGCTTTTATAGGAGGAAAAGCAGACTTTCTCCAACTAAAATATATTACGCTTAATTGGGTAAGTGGCCTAGATATTAATAAATAGAACGTTTATTCTATTCTGTAGAAAGTTAGCACCCACTCCTTTCCTAGAAGAATGAAAATGTTTGAGAAATATTTTTTTTAAAGGCAGGATAAAATAAAATAGAAATAAACATCTTAAGGGAGACAGAAACTCAGAGGCCCAGCTCCCTGTTTCCAAGCAGAGACTAAACTGGGGCCACCTTTTAGAAATGCAGATTTGGTAATCCATTACTCCATGCAGCAAGGTCTGAACAAAGGTAGGGTTAGCCCTCAACCACAATAGGAATTGCCCAACAAGCCCCTTTATTGCATCAGTTAAATTTCAACTAAGATTAGCTCAAACAAACTACTAGGATTTGTACATGGCACCATGGGAATCTGACAACAGCCAATAGAATACATGTTCTTGCACAGGAACAGGAAGTTCAAGTGCAAAGCCCAAGAGAAGGTACAACTCTCCACACTCTCAACTCCATGTGGTCAGCTGCCCAGAATCACACATGCTTTGTGGTTCTGCTTTATCAATCAATAGATAGACCTTCTTTCCAATCAGCCTCCATCCTCCATTTTGTCTCCCATGCCTTTCTCCCAGCTTGGAACCGAGTCTGGATATTTCTTCTAACAATTCTTATGAATCAACATATTTTAAAATGTAACTTATAACCTATATAGAATTATTTGAATTCCTCAACTGTTATGTCCTCGGGGCTGACACAGGTTTCCCCTCAGGTCCGTTCATACTGCGGGGGCGTTTTCAGCCCCCATTGGCTGGCTCCCTTCGACAGCCGGCTATAAAAGCCGGCTGCTAGGTCGAGCCAGCCGCTGTTCGCTGGAAGGTCTGTTGTTAGCTTACAGACGCGACAGCCCCCTTTATTCCCCTGAATAAAGTGTGTTATTGAGATGCTCTGGTGTGGTCTCCCCTTTGTTCTGAACTTAACATTGGCGACGAGGATGGGATCTGGCCAACCAGCAGCATTACCAAAGAGCTGAAATACACACCAAAACGCTGAACCGTAGCCGCGCCGTTTGAGAGCTCGGTCAGTTATTGATTGCGGAAGTGAAAGTGGAGCATGTAGCCGCTCCGTTCAAAAAAAAAAAAAGCTACGTGAGAGAAGTGGGGCACTGAGAACCTCAGTCGCCCAGCATTGAGCACAGAATCCAACCGCTGCTGTTCGGATTCTGCCTGTTAGCTAAGCTTTCGGCGCTGCGCTCTCAGCCGCCAGAACACAGAGGCGCGCGATTTGAATAGCTGTCAGCACGACGCTACAGCTATAGCCGCCTACGCCCTTGTAAGGGCGTGAAATTCAAACGGAAGTCAGTTACGGCGCTACAGCAATAGCCGCCATAATCACTCAGAGCGTGTAACCCAGAGAGATCCTGTAGAGCTGAAGCAGCGCTGCGAGCTGCAGCTGCCATTTTATCAGGGCCTTGTAGTCCCAGAGAGAGAATTGGTCAGTCTACCAACAGACTGAACACCAATATGAATTCAAATCCGGCGTTTCTGCCATTTAAGCCAGATGAAGACAAGTGGGACTCTTACAGAAACCGCTTCAATCACTACCTTGATGCCATCGGTCTGGCCGACGCTACAGAGAACAGGAAGAAATCGTACTTCCTGAGTTACTGCGGAGCCACAGTATTCGATACCGCCACAGCGCTACTCGCCCCCAGGGAATTAAAGAACGTTCCGTGGTCCGAGCTGTTGGAGACCCTCTCTAACCATTATTCTCCAAAGCCATCGCAGATAGCGAGACGTTTTGCCTTTCGCATGAGAAAACAAACAGATGGAGAATCTATCAATCAATATATGGCCGCCCTGAGAACCGCAGCTCTCCACTGCGAATTTAAAAACTACCTAGATGACATGCTCCTGGATCAGCTCGTCTGTGGAGTCAGAGATGTAAGGTTGCAGAGGCGGCTGCTGGCTAGAAAGGATCTCAACCTCACCCAGGCCATTGAGGAAGCCTTGGCCGCTGAACTAGCGACACAATCGGCCGCTGAAATACAAGGCAGCGCAGCCAAACCCAGTCTGGTCACTGTCCATTCCAAAGAAACAGTGAGTGAAGAAGACTCCACCGAACACTTAGAAGTACATCGCCTCAAACCTTTCAAACAGCCACAGGTAGGAGTTAGACCAAAGAACGGCAACGTGCCCAAACACATCTTGTTGTGCCTCTCCTGCGGGGGATCCCATGCCAGAACGACTTGCAGGTTCAGGAACGCCACCTGCAACAATTGCGACAAGAAAGGCCACATCGCCAGGGCCTGCCAGGCAACGCACGCGGCTCCACAAAAGTCATCATCCCCTTACTCCCCTCCGGGGCCACCCAGGCAAGTAGAAAATTGTTATACGTGCTACCAAGCTAACCACACTTTTTTGACTCCTAATAAAATTACCCTCTCTATTCATTTAGAAGGTAAACCCTGTCTTATGGAAGTCGATACCGGATCGGCATTATCAATCATCTCTTGGAGCACACTCAAGAAAATACGACCCAACCTCTCCAGGAAGCAACTCCAGAAGAGTCGTCTTACCTTGAGGGATTACCAGGGGAAGAATATTCCAGTACTCGGAACAGGCAAGTTCCTCGTTAGATTCAAAACCTTTAAAGGCCATCTGCCTTTAGTGGTAGTAGATGGTGCCCTCCCTAGCCTTTTGGGGTTGGATTGGTTCCCCTATCTCGGCCTTAGCTTAACGGGAGTACGTGCTGTCTCACCTTCCAATATCGACTCACTATTTTCAGACTATGCTGATGTGTTCAGCAATGAATTGGGTTGTTATAATGGTACACCCATTTCCTTTTCGGTGGACCCCCAAGCAGTTCCCGTCTGTTTAAAACCACGCAGAGTACCATTTGCTCTGCACGCTAAGCTGGATGCAGAACTGGACAAATTGCTCCAACAAGGGGTGATCGAGCCCACGGATTTTGCTAAATGGGAGACTCCAATTGTCACACCCCTTAAAAAAGATGGTAGTATCAGAATGTGTTCTGACTATAAAACCACAATTAACCGCTATCTACAGACTAGCGCATACCCAGTCCCAGTAATCCAACACTTACTACACACATTTGAACCGGGAACCATATTCGCCAAATTGGATATGTCACAGGCTTATCAGCAATTTCCTGTGGATAACCAAACGGCCGAACTGCAAACTATTGTCACCCACAGAGGGGCGTTTCGATGCAAGCGCCTCCAATTTGGCGTTAGCGTTGCCCCAGGAATCTTCCAGTCATTAATGGAACGGATACTGCAAGGCCTCCCTGGCGTAGTTCCGTACTTTGATGACATTTTGATTTCAGCCAGGGACAGGTCCCAACTTTTTCTCAGAGTCAGAGCGGTATTGGATAGGTTCCGGCAGCATGGCCTCAAATTAAAAAGGGAGAAGTGTGCCATCGCCACCAGGCAGGTGGACTTTCTTGGGTATAAAATAGACGCCTCTGGCATCCACCCCGTGGAGTCTAAAGTCAAAGCCATTCACGAGGCACCCACTCCGTCTTCCAAGTCAGAATTACAAGCTTTCCTGGGTCTGCTAAACTTCTATGCGTCATTCCTACCCCACAAAGCCTCAGTAGCTGAACCGTTGCATAGACTTCTAGACAAAAACACGCCGTGGCATTGGGGTCCCAAAGAGGAATACGCCTTTAAAGCAGTCAAATTGCTACTCACTTCGGACGCTGTCCTAATACAATTTGACCAGCGCCTTCCTCTAGTCTTAGCTGCAGATGCCTCACCTTTTGGGATCGGGGCTGTTTTAAGCCACAGACTTCCCAACGGTTCAGAAGCGCCAATCGCATTCTTTTCTAGGACCTTGTCAACAACCGAGCGTAATTATAGCCAAATTGACAAAGAGGCCCTAGCCGCCGTTGCTGCGGTCAAAAAATTTCATGAATTTCTTTTTGGTCACAATTTTGAACTTGTCACAGACCACAAACCACTGTTGGGGCTCCTGTCAGGAGAAAAACAAACACCTCAAGCCTTGTCCCCCAGGATGACTAGGTGGACCCTATTCCTGGCGGCCTACTCGTACAAACTGGTTCACCGCCCAGGAAAAAATCTCAGCCATGCCGATGCCCTCAGCTGCTGCCCGTTGCCAGCACCCGTGGAGGACCCAGCCCCGGTCCATGCCATTTTCGATGCCAGCGAGTTCGACATCCCAGTCACCGCTGGCGACATCCCTCTCCACTCCAAAAAAGATAAACTTATCGCCCAGGTGCTGGACTGGGTACGGAGGGGGTGGCCGGGCGGCAATCTCTCAACTGAATTCTCACCGTTCAAAACCCGCCAGCAAGAACTTTCCAGTTTGCAGGGCTGCCTGTTATGGGGGACCAGAATTGTCATTCCGAAACCTCTGCGCACACCCGTCCTGAAGGCGTTACACGAGGGGCACCCTGGCATCGTCCGGATGAAGGCGTTGGCCCGGAGTTACGTCTGGTGGCCGGGCATGGACGACGAGATCACGAAATGGGTAAGCTCCTGCCACCCCTGTCAACAATCCAGACCAGCACCACCGATCACCACCCCAACCAAATGGGAAAGTACCAACGCACCGTGGTCATGGTTGCATATTGACTTGGCCGGACCATTCCACGGCAAGACCTTCCTGGTGGTCATGGATTCATTCTCCAAATGGATTGATGTAGCTCTCCTACCCACAACCACCACCCGAGCAGTTGCCCAGGCTCTGACCCGTTTATTCGTTATGCACGGTCTGCCTGACACCATAGTCTCAGACAATGGGCCCCAATTTACGTCCACAGAATTCAGCCGATATGCCACCAACCTGGGCATCCGGCATATCCTAACGGCTCCTTTCCATCCCGCTAGCAATGGGTTGGCGGAGAGAGCCGTTAGGTCAGCAAAAGAGGCATTGGCAAGATTCACTCAAGACGACTGGCACTCCAGACTCTCTCGTTTTCTCTTAAGCCAACACTCGACCCCATGTACTGTCACAAACAAGTCCCCAGCCGAATTGCTGATGGGCAGACGGCTAAGGACAGTGCTGGATAGACTGCATCCCCACTATTGCCCAGACACGCCATTGGGTTCTAACACTAGGGTCAGGAGTTTTGTATTACAGGACCAAGTTTTCGTCAGGAATTACGCAGGCGGCCCCCTGTGGGTACCAGGGAAGATCGTGGCCATCACTGGGCCAAGGTCATACCGCATCCAGCTGGAGGACGGGCGTATCTGGCGGAGGCATCTGGACCAGATAAGAAGTCGCCAGGGCGAGCATGCCGACGCTGATCCAGGGACTTCAGTGACCCTCCAATCGCCGCACCCGAATCCTAGCTGGGACCTCCAGAGTGACCAGTCGCCTCCAGCCGAACCGAGGGAACGGACGGTAGACCGGGACTGTCCTGCGGAGTCATCAGCCGTACCAGCCGACGACACCACCGAGTTGCGGGACAATGACAATCCAACAATCCCCCCAGACTCCAATCCGGACTCCTGACCGACCCTGTTGCCCGGCAAGGCCGATTACAGACTCCCAGAACTCTATGCCACTTGGTGCATCGCCAGAATTGCGCCGGTCGGGGTGCGCACACAAACCACCAGCTTACTTAAAGGACTATTCGTGTTCGTATCTGGGGGGAAGGGGTGTTATGTCCTCGGGGCTGACACAGGTTTCCCCTCAGGTCCGTTCATACTGCGGGGGCGTTTGCAGCCCCCATTGGCTGGCTCCCTTCGACAGCCAGCTATAAAAGCCGGCTGCTAGGTCGAGCCAGCCGCTGTTCGCTGGAAGGTCTGTTGTTAGCTTACAGACGCGACAGCCCCCTTTATTCCCCTGAATAAAGTGTGTTATTGAGATGCTCTGGTGTGGCCTCCCCTTTGTTCCGAACTTAACATCAACCTTACGAAATTGACGGTATTCTCACCAAAGGTGCACCACAATATTATATGTTCTTTCTATATAAGTTTATCACTGTTATCTATGTGCTATATACCATATACTAAATAAACAAATTCTTTCATCAAAGAACTGATTAAGTTCTGATGAACTGATGAAGTTCCTCTACCACACTTAGCATTTGAAAAAGCAAAACATTGTACTCCAGAACAGCGTTTGCCAACTGTTGGGCCATGGCCCACTGATGGGCCATGAGAAAAATTTGGTGGGCCGCAGAGAAATCTCACCCCCAGAGCACCCGCCCCCAAGCAATTAATCCAGGCTGTGCAGAAACACAACGCTGCATGGCCCACATGGACCACGGGAAACCTCCCTGCCCACTCACTCCTTACCGGGCAAACTTGCCTGTTAAATTTCTATTTTCCCTTTTTCCGACCATCATCTGTTCTGCTGCGCTGGGAGATTTAGATTAGCTAGGAAGCAGAAAATGGTTGGATTTCTTGCTTTCTAGCTAGTCTTTAGATCTTCAGCTCAGCACAGCAGAACCTCCCTTAGGACTGAAGGTTGCTTGCAAGCAAATTCAGTGCAGACTCACGGCAAGCAAATTTGTGAGTCTGAGCTAGCCGATGGAAGATAGATAGATCACTGAATATTTTGCGAGCAACTCAATCTGCCTGCTTAGCCTGATTTTGAGTAAAAGTTGCTTTTTAAAAAAAATTTAAAAAATCAATATTTACATGCATGGTGTATTGTGAGTTAATTTTGTGAGGCTGCTTGTAAGCAAATTTTATGTGACAGACTGAGCTAGCCAATGGCAGATAGATAGATCTCTGAATGAATCTGTGATTCTGTGAGCAACTCAATCTGCCTGCCTACTTTGCCTGATTTAGGGTAAAAGTTGCTTTTTTAATAAAAAGTTAATACATATATAAATATTTATAATATTTACATACAAGCCATGCCCAGCCAGTGACATGACCACCAAGCCACACCCACAAATTAGGCCACACCCACAGAACCAGTTAGTGGTCCCTGGGATCTAAAATTATGAGTTTGGTGCTCCCGGGGGTCCAAAAGATTGGCGACCCTTGCTCTAGAGATCCATGGTCATAGCTAACTATTGACGAGCTGTTTCTCCTTTACTTTCTAAGCTTACTTTGGATCAGAGTTTAAATGTTGGAAATATCGTCTGTTCAGAAACCATTAAATGCTTCCAGGAAAGTCATTGAAGGAGTAAGAATCAGAAAGCCTCATCAGCAAAATTAGTATTTATGAAATTAGTGATGGAACATAACTATTGCCTTGATTGCAGAGCACTCAAAATGATGGGGGAGGGAACAAAAATCTTGCTCATTTTCCCTCCCACTGCTAAAGCACTGTATTTAATTGATTTACAATTTTTTCCCTAATATATTTCTTTATGAAACCTGCCTTGAGCAATGGATACATGATTGTTCACTGAGGGCTGTGCCTCATTTGTTCCTGTAGATTGTGCCTAATTAACGTTAACTTGTCTGTACATAAAAAGTACAATAGGCTGTCCTTTCCAATTTAATTCCAACAGTTTAATCGAATCTGTATTCTTTCAAAAATAATTAGATCATTTACACTTCATTAACATGTAATGTAATGTTGAGGCATTCATCATAATGATTTCTTATTTTTCTTCTGCAATATTATCTCCTCTAATGAAACTGTTAACACCATGCATGTCTTAATTAGCTTTATCATATCTCTGACAATTTGAGGGTAAAGACACATTTTTACAAAAGAAATTAAATTAGTTTTCATAGATATTTCAAGCACAATCTTCTTTTAAATCCAAAATAAATAATTCAAGGAGGAAAAAAAGGAAAAACATCATACTCTTCCTGGTGGCCCACTCTCTCACATACATTCTTTCTTTATCTCTTTCTCTCTCTCTTTCTCTCCCTCTCTCTCTTTCTCTCTCTCTCTCTCTTTCTTTCTTTCTTTCTTTCTTTCTTTCTTTCTTTCTTTCTGTCTTTCTTAGTAAACAACTTATTTTAAAAAATTCATAGGGCCAATATATAATTCTATCTAAGGTTCAATAAGAAAAAAGACATGTATGCACAATATAGAAGGATTTTATTTAGGCAAAAGCAACTGGAAAAGGGCTATCAGTGATGGAATGATAAAGGTCCTAATTATTTAAAACAAATAGTTTGTAGGCTTAGACTGCTAACAAACTTTACTGGAGGACAGATATCATATGTGGTCAACAAAAGATTAGATAATGGGCCTCTGCTATATTAAATTAACATATTTACATCTCATTGACAAACTGATCAATCCCCCTTTGGACAAAAGTGATATTAAAAATGATACTGGGTCTAAAATAGCCAGACAGTATCTGGTTTTTAATTGTTGCTATTTCTATTGAATTCTGATGGACAGCACAAAATTTAGGCATAAACACATACAGTCAATTCAAACATAGCATTTCCAAGCTACAAAGATCACTATCTTATATATATATTCTTCAGCAAAAAGAAAAAAAGAAGGAAAAAAAACCCAATCATTTGACCAGGTGGAACAGATGCGAAAGGAATGGTTGGTTTGAAGCTTAGAATAAAAGGCTTCTCTGTAAAATGGTTGCCTGCCTCAAAGCTCTGAGATATGGCACCTCATTTTAATATTTAGCTACAATCCAAACCAATTCCTTATCTTTGCTTAGACTTTCTGAGTTATTTCAGAATTATCCTTGGGGCATCTATTGCCATGTGAGACAGAGAAAGGATTCTATTTTGACATATACAGGCATAAGGTCTTAGACTACTTCTGAGGTTAGCAGCAGGTGTGGTTCAGTGCAGAGGTGAATAGATGGACAACAGATATAGGATAAGATAGCTGGAATTTGTGTCACAGATCAGGTAGACAAAAGCCAAGTGCCAGAGGCAGTAGACTAAGTATGAATCTGCAATCATGAAAAGAAAGCTGGAGGATAGGCAAATCTTCACACCCAAAACAAGGTGGCCAGATCAATTAAATTGACTTGCAATAAATTTGTAAAGCTGTATGTTTATTTTTTAATTAATTTATTTATTTTTGTCAATTGCTTACAGGATAATAGGTATAAGTAAAATACATGGATATACATAAGAAAAATAAAAAAATAAAAGAAACAATAGGACAGGGATAGCAGGCATGTTGGTGCGCTTATGCGAACCCCCTACAGACCTCTTAGGAAAGGGGTGAGGTCAATAGTAGACAATCTAAGGTTAAAGTTTTGGGGGTTTGGAGAAGACACTAGAGTCAGGTAGAGTATTCCAGACATTGACTACTCTGTTGCTGAAGTCCTATTTCCTGCAATCAAGTTTGATGCAATTAACCTTGAGTTTTTATCTATTGTTTGCTCTTGTGTTGTTATGGTTGAAGCTGAAGTATTCATTGACTGGTAGGACATTGCAATGTATGATTTTATACACTATACTTAGATCGGACTGAAGGCGGCGTAGTTCTAGGTTTTCTAGGTCGAGATTTTTGAGTCTGGTGTCATAAGGTATTCTGCAAAAAGTAGAGGAGTGGGGAACTTTTCTTGTGAAATATTTCTGGACTTTCTCAACTGTGTTAATATCAGATACGTAATGTGGGTTCCAAACTGATGAGCTGTATTCGAGTATTGGTCTAGCAAATTGGTCTAACAACTCTTAATGACTTTTTGGCTATGTAGTTACAGTGGGCTCTAGCACTTAGGTCATTAGAGATGAGTATTCCAAGATCCTTGACAGAGCTTGGATCATCAACAAGGTCTTGACTGTTCAGCCTGTCTTTTATTTTCTGATTTTTTTTGCCAATATGTAGGACAGAGCATTTATTTGTTGAGATTTGAAGTTGCCATTTGTTTGACTATTCTGATACATAGTCAAGGTCTTTTTGAAGGGTAGCAGTATTGCCTGTGGTGTTGAATAGCTTAACATCATCAGAGAAGAGAACACAGTTGCTCTTGCTATGATCACAGAGGTCATTTATGTAGAGTATGAAAAGAGTGGGTCCTAGAACACTTCCTTGGGGGACACCACTGTTGACAGGTACAGAATTTGATAGGACGCTCCCAATTTTGACCATTTGTTGTCTGTTTGACAGGACTGCTTCTATCCAGTTATGCAGGTGTCCAGAGATACCGTAAGAGTTTAGTTTTAGGAGTAGTTTGTCATGTACCACTGAATCAAACGTTTTGCAGAAGTCTGTGTAGATTGAGTCTATTGCTTTGTCCTGATCAAGTTGTGTAGTCCATATGTTTTTGCAGTGTAAGAGTTGCAGATTACAGGATACTTTTTTTCTGAAACCAAATTGTTTATTAGAGAGTAGGTTGTTTGTTTCTAAGTGGAGGATGATGGATTGGTTAATAGTTGATTCCATGACTTTACAGGTGACGCAGCATAAGGAGATTGGTCTGTAATTTTCAACTAGACTGGGGTCTCCCATTTTGAAGATGGGAATGACCGTGGCTTGTGACCATAGTTTTGGCAAGGAGCTGGTCCTGAAAGATTTTTCGAAGATTATGCTTAGAGGTTCGGCTATGGCAGTGGATAGCTTTTTTAAGAAGCTGGCACATATTCCATCTGGTCCAATAGATAGAGATGGTTTTAGATTCCGTAGTGCTTTTTCAACATTGTCTTCTGTAAAATCGATATGTATTAGATCATTGTATTTGTCTGTGGTTCAACTAGGAAGTACTGGGCTTGATCCATTGCTGTTTGCAAATACTGAGCCAAAGCATGTGTTAAAGAGGTTGGCTTCAATAGTGTCATCATTGCAGTCTTTACCATTAGGTCCTTCCAGGGATGGGATGGACCTTGAGTCTGTTAGTGTGTTGTTTACAAAATTGTAGAAAGTGCGGGTGGAATTGGTGCATAGAAGGTTTCTTCTTTTTTATTGTGAATAATTGGTGCATTCAGTTTTTATCTGGTGGCATAAATTTTTGTATCGGCTTTTGAAGTTGGCAACGTGACCAGATTTGTTTTTCCGCCAAAGTGATTTCTTTTTGGATTGAAACTTTCTTATTGTTTTGGGTAATTTGTTTTTTCTGGTTTTGGGAGTTGTTAATGGTACATATAGTTTGATGACTCTTTTGACTTCAAGTAAAAATATGTTGTAATGATCTTCTACAGTATTGCATCCACAGAAAAGAAATTGCCGATCAAGGAATGAGAGATCGTTGTTTATAAGATCATAGTTGCCTTTTTTTGAAGTTATAATTGGGGATTCCATCATTGTGATGATTTTTGGGTGGACGTATGTTGAGACAAAAGACAATCGTGTTGTGGTCACTGTTGGAAAAGGGTTAATTTGTATTCCGTAAATTGAATTCAAACTATTGCAGAAGATGAGATCGAGGCTAGTGTTGTTGGTTACTAGTTGTTCTAATCCCAGATTTGCTACTGCATTGTAGAGGTTGCATGTGTGGGTTCAGTTGTACATTCGTTAAGGGTCCAGTTAATATGAGGTAGATTGAAGTCACCAAGAAAGATAAAAGTGTCTTGGCAGGATGCTGCCCATGTTAGTAGAGTATTTAGCTTGTCTGCATGTTTGAAGACATAATCAGTGGCTCTGTAACATAGTAAGAACCGAAATGTGATATTTAAGGACAGTTCACAGACGATGGTCTCAGGAATAGCAAGCTCCTGAGTAACTTGGATGTTTTTTAGACGTAGGGACTTTTTATAGAAGATAGCAACACCACCTCCTCTACGGATTTCATGATCTGCTCAGGAAACATGATAGTCTCTTACTGTGGTGATGGAGTCAGGGAGAGATGCGTTGAGCCATGTTTCACAGACAAATATAATGTCAAATTTAGCCATATTTAGTAAGAGGAGTAATTTAGGTATTTTATTTACAAGGCTTCTTGCATTTAGTAGCTTGCATTTAAGGCCAGTTGTGGTTGGAATAGAGGTAGTTAGGGATGTGCGTGCCTAGTTTTGAATGATGTTGGATTGGATGGGGGGGTTGGATGCAGAGTTGTGGGTTGTGTGACTTTCTTTTGATGCAATCAGCTCTGTAGTCAATGTATAGGTCCTTTTCTCCATTGTCTAGATGGTTTTTGAGTTCTGCAGAGAGTTCACAGGAGCGGATTCTTTGCACTATGGATAAGTCTACTCTTGAGTGAAGTTTTTGTGGGTGGGATTGGTTTTTGCAATGGCGTTTATTGTATGAATGAATATGTGTTTGCTGGACTCATTTTTTCATACAACTCTACAAAATCTTGGGGCCACAGAGCCATCATTGTATTTGTACCCAGGGCCACTTCTGGTTATTTCAGTGATATCTTCAGGAGAGATGTTTGTTGTATTTGAGTTGCTTATGATATCGCAAACTTTGGTGATGTCGTCTGATTCGTTGGTGTCTTCGAGACCAAATAAGATGGCATTTAGACGTTTCTGTTCACGTTCCATGGTGTCTCTGATGAGTAAGTAGATATTATTTGTGGAATTATTTGAAGGGATAGTAATTGTTTGTATCTGTGGTTTGGTGGTTATTTTTGGTTGTAGTTGTGTTCTGAAAAGTTCAAGAGTTACTAATTTTCCTAACATTGAGAGATCAGCTGATTCATTTAGCCAGGGATTAAACTCTAGGAGGAAAAACTAGATTGTCTTTTCTGAGGTTTGAGATGGCAGTAAAAGACTAGAAGTTGAAAGGGATTTCAGTACTAGGTATTGTCTCCAATTCCTTTTTTGCACTTTACAGGAAACCACCCATGCATGCAAGACATTATATACAAATAAGATGGCACATTTCTGCCCAATAATCACAACTTGCAGAGTCTTTCTCTCTCTGGTTTGCAAATAGTTCATGAAAACTGTGCAAAGCTATGTTTTCAATAAAAAAAATGTTCAAAAGAAGACTGGAATATTTAGTCCTTTTACTTTTCTTAGTGTTACCTTAAGCCTGCTAATGGTGTTCATTTCTCTTTATTTATGTACTGTCAAAGGTTGTTTCGTGAAGACTGCTGGAGCCCTGCTGATGAAATTGATAATGTCAGTCCCAGTGGTCTCATCAGCTATTTAAAAGCAAGGACTACAGATCATTTTAATGTAGTTTAATATGCCTTTCTAAAATATATAGGCCAAGTATAGATCACAGATTAAATACTGACCTCCTTCATGCGAACCAGCAATAAATTCTAATTTTCAGTCAGTTCTACATGTAAGAAAGTTTAAAATGTTTGTTGCAAAAAAACTATCCAAAATATATATTATGAATTGTGTATTTATATGTGTGTGTGTGTTTTCTGAGGTTTTCACGAGTATTGGTATGTGGATCTTTGGTTATTTGGGTTTTCTCCTGCATAAAATTGGAAGTATCCTGGTGACATTTCGACGAAATCTCATTTGTCATCTTCAGGCTTGTGTCTTCAGCTTTGTGCTTCTCGGAGTAATGTGAGCTTGCAGCTGCTTCTTTCTTTTAACTGCTAGTGGGGGTGTGACTTGATTGGGTGGTGGCTTGGCTGTGTTCTGATTGGGTGGGGGTGTGTTCTCATTGGTTGGGGGTTTGGCTGTGTTCTGATTGTTTGGGGGGTTTGGCTGTGTTCTGATTGGCTGGGGGGGGTTCTGTTCAGGTGGGGGCTTGGTTGTGCTCAGGTTAGTCTTAGTTGCTGTTGGTTTTAAAGCGGGTAGTGATGTAGCTGCGGTACGGCTTCTGGTCCGTGGTCGAGTCTCATAATCTCTGTGAGTGTGAGTCTGCTTTCTACATGGAAGTGTGGTGGTAGCATCTTGTGTGGCCCTCGTGTGTGTGGGTCTGATGTTATTCTTCATGTTAGGTACTCGTTTGTTAATGA
Organism: Pseudonaja textilis; assembly: GCF_049901715.1. Lineage (NCBI taxonomy): Eukaryota > Metazoa > Chordata > Lepidosauria > Squamata > Elapidae > Pseudonaja > Pseudonaja textilis. The sequence continues at coordinate 141,697,663 of NC_141992.1, read as the reverse complement.
GGGTGGGTTTCCAAATGGCTGGTAGGTGAGAGGTATCATCTTGTTTATTTATGCTGTGTGGGCGTTTTTCTATCTCTATGGCTTCTCTGATTATTCTGTTATTGAAGTGTTCAGTTTGGGCGATAGTTCTGGTATTTTTAAAGTAAATCTCATGTCCTGTGGCTTTGAGGTGTTGGACCAGGGAAGAGGTTGGTTCTTCTTTTTTGATTGAGTTCTTGTGTTCTTCAATGCGTGCACTTATTCTTTTGTTGGTTTGTCCGATGTATGTGGTGGGGCAAGCAGTGCAAGGGATTTCGTATACTCCTTGGTTTTCTAATTCGATTCTGTCTTTAGGATTTCTTAGGATGGTGGATATTTTTCTGTTTGTGCAGAATGCAGTCGTAATGTTGTGTTTTTGGAGGATCTTGCTGATTTTGCCTGTAGTGCCTTTTATATACGGGAAGAGGGCTTTGCTGTTCTCTGGTCCTCTGTCTTGAATTTTGGTTGGGGTTTCTTTTTGGATTAGGTGGGTAATCTTCTTTCTTTGAAATCCATTGGCTGTTAATCCATTGGCTATGTTAGTGAGAGTGTGTAGTTCGGTTTTTAGGTGTTGTTCATTGGCTAAGCATTTTGTTCTGGAGATGAGTGTCTCGGCTATGGAATTTATCTGTGCTTGGTAGTGGTGTGAGAGTGCGTATAGATAGCAGTTTGTATGTGTTTTCTTCTGGTAGATGATGTGTCCTAGGGAGCCATTGGATTTTTTGTATACTAAGGCATCTAGGAAGGGAAGTTGATTGTTAGCTTCTGTTTCCATGGTGAATTGTATTTTGGGGTGTAGGGTGTTGAGGTTTGTGAGGAAGTTGTTCAGTTTTGCTTTCCCATGTGGCCAGATTATGAAGCTGTCATCTACGTATCTGAGCCAGAGTTTGGGTTTGTGAACATATTTTTCTAGAGCTTGTGTTTCAAAGTGTTCCATGTAGAGGTTTGCGATGACAGGTGAGCGAAGAAATCCAGCAAAGAATCATACCCAGAGAGAAATCATCCAGATGCCCTAAGCTTTATGGTCTCCCCAAGATACACAAAGAAGGAACACCACTTAGACCAATAGTCATCTCTATAGGCTCTCCTCTACAAAACCTAGCCAAATTTCTCACCAAACAATTACAGCCCTATGCAAAATCCATCAACTCACATGTAAGAAACTCATTCCAGTTCGTTGAGATCATAAAGAAAGAAAACTTACAGCCCAGCAACCTACTAGTGAGCTTCGATGTCATATCCCTCTTCACCCAAGTACCTATAAAAGAAGCCTTGACAGCCATCCAAAACAAATACAACCCCCCCAAGCACATCCTAGATCTGACCAACCACTGCCTATCCAATACATACTTCACCTACAACGGACAAAAATACATACAGAAGGAGCGCCCATGGGATCACCCCTCTCATCTGTCATCGCAAACCTCTACATGGAGCACTTTGAAACACAAGCTCTAGAAAAATATGATCACAAATGCTACATCACAGCCAAAGGTGCAAAGGATTGAATGAATAGTTGGGAAAATATCCTGGAATATTCAAAATTAGGAGTGTGGCTGTAGCAGCAACCTGAAGCAACTGCAACTTTCCCAGATTTTATTCCCTTGGATATCATAGGTTTGGGATGTATTCTATAAATTCACCATTTCAAAGTTGCCTTGGTTCAAAAATTGTTACCATATGATGCACTGTTTTGCCTAGTTAAAGGTTACAGAAATGAGAATTTTAGTAGTTCATCGGTTCTATGAATTCTTGCATATGCACAGATAACATGTTTGATCTAAGCAATCTATTCACTGCTGAGTACTGGATCTTGGATGATTCTTACTGTTTAATAATAGGAAATATGCTAGATCAATTGCCCAGCAGACATTCAAAGTCAGTAGCCCTTTGGTGCAACTCACTCACTAACCTGATGCAGACTGAGGGCAGCCAGATAGCACAAAAGGAGCACGGAAGCCAAAATCAAATCAAATGTGAGCATAGATAGTCCTTATATAGGGGAGGAGAGAGACAGACACACAAAATTTCCGATGACAAAATCATCAGAATGATTAAGTTCAAAGAGTGGAAGCAGACCAGCTTTTCACCATGTAGGCAAAGAAAGGAAGAATAACCATGGGGATAATTACATAGTAGTTATAATGAGAATAAAATGATGCACATGAATAGGAAACGGTTACAGGCAAGAGAGAGAGATGCCAGAAGTTGATTGAATTCTACACCATTTAGTGAACTATACACCAGTTCATGACATTCCTAGCAATAATGGCTGCTGGAGATTGTTTTCACAAAGATGAAAAGTAAGAAGGACTATATCAAAGAACAGAGGAATTCAGTTACAACTTACCAGAATACCCTTATCAGTTACCAGCTACCAGCTCTGTTTGTGGGTGTTTGTACAAATATTTGATGCTGTTTTACTCATAATAAATAATAATAACTATTGCAGTTAATTCAACTCCCCACAATCCATTTATTATTTTTTCCTCTGTGTTCTGAAACCTTGTCTGATAAAGATTTCTTGGAATATTTCTTGCGATAAAATAATTGGTTTTTTTTCTTTTTACAACCCTGTAATCCCTTGATTTGAAGTTGAGTCAGGGTGACTGAATGGAGCTGAGCATTTACTGGCTGGATGCCCTTCCTGATGCCTTTGTGGAGTTCACAGCAGATATTTTCTTTTTGCACCCTGATAAAGTGACATCTATCTCTGCCTAGGATTGAACTCTCAACCTTCTGAGGGAGAAGTAAGCATCTTTACCTTTAGGCCACCGCACTGCTCAAAATAATTGTTTTAATACTGATTCGAAATAAAACCAAGATATCACAAAACTTTTGGCACATAAGCAAGGTTCTGTGTTCTGTATGTGAATTCTGTAAATTTTTTACAAGTACGAAGACCAGTGATATTACTGCAGCTTACAAGTGATCTATTGGGAAGAACTTGGTGGATAATTCTTAGCTAGTATAAAAGTCTATTATATGAGGTTTTCTGCATATAGATATTGATACATAATGATTTCTCCAGGCACATTAAGTTAATTTGTTTATACAGAAGCTATCTGATTTATGTCTATATTCTTTTGTAATTGCTTCATAAATGTTTCTGTTAATTATAGGATCAATAGAAAAGATTTTTAAATTAAACTAAATATGGACAAACACTCCATAATATATGTTATTATTATAATCAATATTTTAAAGTATATTATCTCTACTCTGGAATTGGACTTCAGCTACAGTATATTCTTTCCCTTTTGTCTTAACACCTGCACTTCCAAAGCTAGTCAAACTTCAGAGTCATAGCTCTGAATCTAGAAATCCACAACTCTAAAAGCATATATACCTGCTTATAATTCAGTTTTCTGCATTAAGAATAGAATAGAATGGAATGGAATGGAATGGAATAGAATAGAATTCTTATTGGCCTAATGTGATTGGACACAAAAGGAATTTGTCTTTGGTGCATAAGCTCTCAGTGTACATAAAAGATATAAGTGATACATCTTTTAATATTATATTAATATTAATATTTATATCTAAATATTTTTTCTTCTATAAAAAAACTTCTATTCCATATAGAATCTTAGCTGCAATAATTTGAGCTAAAGCTGAGCAATTCTGCCTGATGGGTTGTTTCCTGCAAATAATTAGCCATGATTGATGGGTACCTTTTCTTCCTGAAAGTATAGAAGATGTTTAAAACAAAGAAATGGGCAACAGCTTCAAATGGCTACATGGGTAGCTGTTGAAAAATATGGCTGTCCTTGAAGATTATCCTGAAGATCAATTTCTGCTTAAAAACAGCTGTTTGTCTGGTAAATGTAACCCTTTTTCTGTATTCCTAAACATGGTTTTGCTCCTTTTTTCCCAATTCTCTTTCTATTTGCTTTCCTTTTCCTTTCCTTTCCTTTCCTTTCCTTCTATCTTCTTCACCTGTTCAGTATTGCTTCTTCTTTCCATTTTTTTTTTGTTTCACTGTTTATGGGAAAAGAGGAGGAAGGGTATCTATGTGTGCTTCTGTATTTCTGTGTTTCAATGAGATTTGAATGCATGAAGGTTAGGCAGATAGGGGTGAGAACATGCAGGACACAACAGAAGGAACTGCATGCACAGATTTCTCCACACTTGTTGCATCAAAAGCACAAGTCAGTGATTTCTAAGGGTTAAGGGACAGCATTCACACATGCAGCAAGATGAATGTATTCTGTAGAAATACTAGATAGGTATTGTAACTCTGAAAATGCAACAGGCAATTATTTTCAATTCAAAAAAAACTGCTCAAAAACACTCTAGCATAGCAATGAAAATATTATTAGACTTATAGAATCAAAGATCTATAGAATCACTGATCTATAGAACTAGAAGGATCAGTGCCAGAGTGGACTTCAATTTCTAGAATTCCCCAGCTAGATACCCAACCTACCTCAAAGGCTGTGAGGGAAGAGGGAAGCTATGTACTGTATACTGCTTTGATAACTGAAAGATGATTGAATCAAATAAATGAATGAATGTTAATTCATAAAACTTCAGGGCCTGGGGAAGGACAGGAAGTCACCAAATCTTGTCTTCTGCCATATATTCCTATTCAAATGAATGTTTCACATTTACATCTATATTTGTGTACCAGCCAAATAAAATACAGGGTTTACAGGTGATACAAGTAGTGAGTTAGAATAAACGAGGCTGTCCCCATGTTATCTAAGTCCTATCAAATAGCCTTCTTTTTCACCTGCATTTCTGCTTCCACTTGTTTTTTGTGCAACCTTTCACACCAACCTATGTTTTTGTGGTGGTGGTGGGGATGATGATGATGATGATGATGATGATGATGATGATGATGATGATATCCATTCAATTGGTGTCCAACTCTTGGCAATTCCACAGTTTGGGTCTCTCAAAATCTTCTGATCTTCTGATCTTTGAGTTGTTCCATGCTCTGGCTGGTATTAGTTTTGATGGGTATCCAGCCGATGTGTCCTTTACGACCTGGTTTCCTTTTACCACTAACTCGTCCAAGTGTAATTGCTTTCTCCAGTGAATTCCCTGCATGACATGGCCAACATAAGTGAGATACGGATTTGTGATTTTACCTTCTAGTGATAGGTCTGGTGTTATGTGCTCCAGTACTTGCTTGTTAGTCACCTTTGCTGTCCAAGAAATACTCAGGAGCCTTCTCCAGCACCACATCACAGATAAGTCAATTTTCTTCCTGTCTTGCTTTTTTAAGGACCAACTTTCACAGCGATATGGCCTAATTGTTCACTAGGAAGCAGTTTGCTTTAGCAATAGGTCATGCTGGCTATTGTGGCCAGGCCTTTTCCAAACTCATAAACACTAAGCTGAAATCCCTCCTGGCCTTTTGTGTGCTGTTCCTTGAAAAGCAAGAAATCATTGAAAGAGCACTGTGTTACAGGACACTGTAAGTCCTTGGTGGATGAATGGCCCTATGATCCCCTTGGAAGAGGCCAGGAATAGTTGTAGTCCTTGACTTATGACTACAACTGAGCCCAAAATTACTCTTCCTAAGCAAGACAATTAAGGGAGTTTTGACTCATTTTACAACCTGTCTTGCCACAGCTTTGAAGTGAATCACTACTGATGTTAATAACATGGTTAGTAAGTAAATCTGGCTTCCCCATCGGCTTTGCTGATCAGGAAGTTTGCAAAAGGTGATCCCATGACCCCAGGACACTGCAACCAAGTCATAAATATGAGCCAGTTGCCAAGCGTCTGAACTTTGTTCATCTGACCATAGGGATGCGGCAACAGTCATAAGTGTAAATCACTCTTTTTCGTGCCGTTGTAATTCCGAACGATCACTAAATGAAAAGTTGGAAGTCAAGGATGGACTGTAACTTGACGTGCCGCAATAACAAGGATGGACTGTAACGTGCTGCAATAATAAAAAAAAAAGTGGGGGGGGGGAATTCGTTGTAATAAGTTTGAAGGCAGCTTGGAAAGCCAAATTGGCCCACATCTTGAAGAGGTGACTCCCCAGCCTGTTTACACACACTACTGAATCCAGAGCATTGATTCTATGTTTGATGTGAAAAGAAATTAAAGCCTTGGTCTCATTAGATAACCAATTATGGTTAAAGATCACAGGGAGACTCTCTCTTCTTTTGTATGACACTGAATAGGTCTCAGCAGGCAGCTCCTTGTGCACAATTGATTTCAAGCAGAGTTTTGTCTGAAAGATGCTTCTAGATTATGGCAAGAAAGCATTCTGTAATCCTCCTGCCAATGGAGTTATGTTTAACAGACATTCTGCTCTTATCACTGATTGATAACACTTAACTCAAAACATATTTAAGCTTTAGGGATGTCAATATTTTGCCGCCATGTGAAGGTGACCCCTGCTCTCCTTGTTTGCTAAGTGTGCGCTGTAGTTTGCCGGTAAATTTGTAAGGGTGGTTATGTGGGCAGGCTGTTATGGATTTGCTATCTTAGCCTGAAGTGTTTGCTGCTGATTATGTGATTAAATCAATAATAATTTCTGTTTGGGATCCCTGTGCTTCATCTTCCGAGGAGCCAAATGGGGAGCTTGCAAGCACAGGAGCCTCTGCAGCCTTTGCCAAAAGGTGTGGCAGGTGGAGGCATCCAAACCTCTTCAGAAAGCAAAGTCTGAAAAATGTTGCGCAGTGAAGAGCTTTAGGTCACAGGGGGCAGACACGGCAAGTGAGGAAAAGGGGATTCACTACGTCGCCATTCCTGCTCTTTCTAGTTCCCACTCCTACCCAAATGCCTTCTTTTCATTTTAAAGACTTTGTTTTGTTTCCCCCAATAAAGGGAACAATGTACAGGAAGATAGGCACAGTATTCACAGCACTGAGGGGTCCTCGGTGCTCTCTGAGCTTGGTTGTATTTATGCAGGCATTTCATTACCCAAACAAGGTAACATTGTCAGTGCTAGTAAGGGTTGTGGCCTGCCCTCAGTCAATATTCTAGTGACTTGCCCTGTCGGTGTTAGTGGGACGGGTCTTGGACCTCTCATTTTAACCCTGAACTACAAACATTCTCCTTTATTCACAATATTCACAGCATTTGGTCATTCTAACCACCCAGGCAACTTTATATTATAATATCAAAAATTCCCATCCAAGGCAAAAAGAAAAAACATCTCTTTGTCTTCTCTGTCTCTCTCTGTCTCTCTCTGTCTGTCTGTCTCTATGTTTGTCTGTCTCTGTCTATCTCTCTGTCTCGCTCTCTCGCTCTCTCGCTCTCTGTGTGTCTTCTCTCTCTGTCTCTGTGTGTCTCTCTCTCTATCTCTCTCTGTCTCCCTCTCTCTGTCTCTCCCTCTGTCTGTCTCTCCCTCCCTCTCTATCTGTCTGTCTGTCTCTGTGTCTTTCTGTGTGTTTGTCTGTCTGTCTCTCCTTCTCCCTTATCTACATACACAATACTAGTGATGCCAAACAAATATGGAACCTTTTCTAACAATACCAAAGACCAAATCTTCCAACTAAAGTAACTGCATAGCCTGATGAACTTCCACAGAACATCCATCTCTCTTGCTGCTATACTGGTGAGTTTTTTTAATAATATTTCATGCTTTAATCTGAATTATGGAAGACGTCTCTTATGGGCTTCCTCCCATCCTAGCCCAGAGGCAGATTCTCCATTAATCCTCTTTTCCCAAATGCCTGAATAGTTACAGGGATTTTACCTTGCAAATGCTCAGACTCTCAGTAGGAAAATCTGGGGCGATTCCACATCCCAGTGGAAATCACTGGGACACCAACTGATCTTTCAGAATCAGAACATCTGGTCAGCCACCTTGTCCCATATGGGCAAAAAGAACCTGGTTAATCAGGTTGTGAGTGTCTCTGTGTGTGTGAGAGTGTGTGCATGCGTATTTCATTGCTTGCTATGAAAAGAGCCATCTGACTAAAGGAAACGAAAGGTAATTTAATGGTTGTAAGGCAACACTTGGCTAATGTTTTAACATCAGGTGTGTAGCATACTGTGATGGACAACAACTGTGCTAATCAGTTCCTTTAAACAACAAATTGCTTGTAGCTATGTTAAATATTACTTCAAGGAGGGGAAAAACAACAGCCTCCTCAAGGAAAGCTCATCATTGTGGAAAGCAAGATTTCTATCAGTGTTGCTCTTGCCCTAAAAATAAAAAAAAGCTTTTTCTTCAGTAAAAGCGTGGCCCATGTTGTCTCTCTTGGGTGGAATAATCTGAAGTTGCTTAAAAGGTTACATTAAGCAACAGTACTTGAGGGCACACTACAGCTTGAAGAGGAAAATAATCAGAATAGAGCTGGAAGGGACCTTGGAGGTCTTCTACTGAAGCAGGAGATCCTGTACCATTTCACAACCTGATTAACCAAGTTCTTTTTGCCCATATGGGACAAGGTGGCTGGCCGGCCATTCCATCTGTTTGCTCATGGTGCCACTAACATAAGGTGAGGTGAGTGGGGGTGGGGGGGTGGAACTGCCCAACGTGCCCCCCATGGCTTACCTCAGGACTCCCACGGCCAGGCAATGCACGTCCTGGTAACTGCTTCATGGCCATAGCATCAACATGTTGTTCGGCCTCCTGCTCCGTTGTGGCCATGAGCAAGCAAAAGTAGTGGGCCAACGGCCACATGGCATTCTTCTGATGGGGCTGCCGGAACCTCACCACAAGATAAAGCAGATGTTGAGGCATGGGTGGACTGGCTGAAGGGGTCCTGAGGTATGCTGGTGCATAGCACATGGGGCAGTTTCATCCCCCTGCCTCATGGTGGCAAGACTGGCAGGCTGCATGGTCTCCTGCCCCACCATGAGCAAACAGAAGAAGTGTGCCTCCCGTACATGGGAAGAAATAAGACACCCCCAAAATAAGCCCTAGTGCTTATTTCAGAGCCCAAAACACAGCTAGTTGCTCTTCTTTGCACTTTTTCCAATAGATGCAAAGGGCAGAAATAAAAACGATCAATTATTTAGAAAATCTAGCTGTTTTAGTCTATATACTTAATATAAGCCCTACCCCCCCCCCCAAAAAAATAAGACCTACTTAAGCGTCTGTGTGGCCAGCTGACCATTCCGTCTGTTTGCTCATGGTGCTGCTGACACCATCAGTGAAGGCGAGGTGAGTGGGGGAGTGGAGCTGCTTAATGTGCCCCGCACTGGCTTACCTCAGGGCCCCCACAACCAAGCCATCCACATCCCAGTAATAATGAAGTTAATAATGTGATGCTAATACATGGACTCCTCAGCTTACAACCCCAACTGAGCCCCAAATTTCTGTTGTTAAATCAGACATTTGGCAGAGGGTTGCAGGAGGCCATCACAGCTGAAAACAGAGCTCAAGAGCCTGTTTTCACTGGTAGTGCGCTCGAGTCACCACAGGCACCCTGGCACGAGTGACGTTGAGCTGACCACACTCACCCTGGCCACGCTCACCCCAGCACCCCGAGGTTAAACACACAACCCAGTGGTAGTCCTCAGTGAAATCAAGTTTGACACCTCTGGCCTAGAAACACTGAGCAAACCTAAATCCCACCAGGTCATTTGTCTTGCAAAAGGAAACAATGCTCATTTTGAAAATTCGCACAAAACAACACTGATGTATTTCCGTATCCTGCTGTGGCCTATTCTTGTCTATCAGCCCAGGTTTATCTATAATTTCCCTATCAATATATATCATATTTTCTTCATTCAAACTGTATAGTTAAAAAGAACTAAATTGTATTTGGACAGTATCCTAAAATGGAAAATGTCTTACTCAAGGTTTGTATTATTTTGCGTATACATCTGTGCAGTGTTTCTTTTGCAAGATAATGTGACTACAGTAATTTCTCTTTTCTTTTCTTTTTTTCTGGACATTCATACTCATTTTACCCTGAGCAAGCCGATAGATTACTGTCCACTCAAGAACATTAGGGTACATATGCTGAGTAAAATATCCAGATTAATTAAGGGATTCTACATGTATTTTTTTTCCTGTATAGAACAATCTGGATCTCAGCCAAGCCAAGGTGGACCGGTCAGGCTCCAGATGAAGTTACCCAGACTGCTGACATCCAAAGAACATCTCTACTAGATTCATGACAAGAGACAACCCTTGCTAAGAAGGCTCTAGTGTCACCTTCTCAAGTGTTTGCAGTGACTCCTGGCTTCTTCCAAATACTACACCACATTTGCAAACATGCCTGTTGCCAAGCCTCCTGAGGAAATACAATGCTTTGTGTCTGTGATTTGGCTTATCCACAGAATTGGTCTCCTTTAGGTTTGTATGCACCAATGTGAACACGTGCTGTTCTCTTTCTAAGGATCGCAACTGAGAAAGAGGCTCCTGAAATGTCTATGGAGACTCTCAATCATCCAGGTCATGGCTGTCCCAAAAGTGCTTTTCCAAAAGACAACTGGACTTTCTTGGGATTTGTTTTCCCTTGAAAATGCTTTGCTTTCTCATCAAAGAAGCTTCTTTAATTCTAACCTTCAAAGGAAAAAAACCCAAGAAAGTCCAGTTGCATTTTGGAAAAGCACCTTCAAGACATGCTCCTGAGAAGTTACTCTACCATCCTTCTAAACCTGCTGAAAAACAATCCCTCCCATCCATCCATCCATCCATCCATCCACCACACCCCATTGTCACATCTTTTATCATGCAAGAGGGAGAGCTTGCATTATAAAAGGTTCCCAACTATGGAACTGCCCTTTAAACACAACTGATGCTGATTTATGCTGGGAAGGGAGGCGATTTGTGGCGAGCAGGAAAAGGGTATGTTTTCATTGAAAAGTAGCTTTCATCATTTCTTAGCTGTATATCTTTATGCAATCTTTGTGACAAGATGAATCAACTGAGTCACCGTCTCTTTTCAGCCATCCTGCATAAGTGGGCAATTGTGTTCTGTTTACATATCTCTGTTTTATAAGATCGCTGTCATTTATTTGGAAGACTTTAAAATAGAAAGCAACACACTTTAGCCTGGAGTGTATTTTTAAAAAAAAAAATAAAAATAGTTTGTAAAATTACAAAGGATGAATTAGGGGTAACCTATCTTGGGCTGAACTGTTAAACATATGTACATTTTCCTTAAATGGCAAGAAAATGGAGTGTCTTCTAGAGGGTGTCTTTTTGAGAGACACAACTACAGTTCTACTACTTCTATAAACAGTGATATATAAACTGATAGCGTAAGGCCTAAATGTGAAAGTCACAAGTACAAATAATCCTTGATTGACCACAGCTGAGTCCTAAATTTCTGTTGTTAAGGGAGACAGTTATTAAGTGATTTTAACCCCATTTTATGACCTTTCCTGCCACAGTTGTTAAGTGAATCACTGCAGTTGTTAATTTAGTAATGAGATTGTTAATTTGACTCCCCCATTGACTTTGCTTGTCAGAAAGTCACCAAAAATGATCACATGATCCCTGGAACACTGTCGTAAATATGAGTCTGTTGCCAAGCGTCTGAATTTTGATCACATGACCATAGAAATGCTACAATGGTCACAGGTGTGACAAATGGACACTTTTTTTCAGAGACGTTGTAATTTTGAACGGTCACTAAATGAACTGTTGTAAATTGAAGACTACCTGTAGGACGATAAGGTTAGGCTGTTGGTTTGAGCTCCAAGCTTGGCAATTTGGTTGCAAACATTTCATCACCATTCAAGGAAACCTTGTCCATGCATTTTGAGTTGGGTTCGTCTGTCAGAACACGGGCCTTTAAATCCCTTTTTATGAGATGCAAATTAGTCTGAATGCTGTTTGTTCAGATATTTCTGAGTCGTGGTTTGATTTCCAACTGTTTGAAAGTATAAGGTTCTCTAACTGTTCTCTCCACTTGCAAATGTAGCAGACCTATACCATTTTATGACAAGAGCCAGCACCAAACGCCCCTGAGGTAAATTCGAATGGTGGGAAGAACAACCAATATATTTATTGCTGTTTTCTCAAAGCGAATATGGTAGAATTGGAAACCTGGGAATCAATTCTCTAGCTCAAAACATTAGAATCTTCAATAAGCTGCTGCTATTTTGTTCTTCGCCTATATCTCCTATGTAACAATGACTCCAGTGAACTGATTTCAGGCTAGGCTTTGGAAGTTATTGATTAGAAGGAGAAGGCCGCCTTATCTTTCATCGTCTCATTACATCTCGCATGGAAGTTATGCAGAATTTAAAAGAAAGAAGAGAAAATTATCAAGATAGAACCTGTCCATTCTCATCACCGTCTGCATAAAGCTTCAGGCATAAGAGCTGAACTTATTGTCAGCCATGTTGGATTTGAGGAAAAGGACTGTAGAAATAATTATTCCAAATCAGTCTGGTCTTCTCCTTCTCTGTACTGCATAATGGATCATCACCAGACAGTAACCTTTTAGAACAGAGGTCCCCAAATTTGGCAACTTTAAGACTTGTGGACTTCAACTCTCAGAATTCCTCAGACAGCTATGGCTATGCTTTGCCATGCTGCCTGAGGAATTCTGAGAGTTGAAGTCCACAAGTCTTAAAGTTGCCAAGTTTGGGGGCCCCTGTTTAGGAGATGAATGGTGAAAAGCTCATAAATGGGACAAGAAAACCTTGGATATAGTTTTCATTCATCCTTGACTTACAACAGTTCATTTAGTGACCATTCAAGTCAAAATTCAGATACTTGGCAAGTGACTCATATTTATGACAGTTGCAGTGTCCCAGCAGTCATATGATCATCTCTTGTAACCTTGTGACAAGCAAAGACAATGGGGGAGCCAGATTCACTTAACAACCATGTTACCTTCTTAACAGCTGCAGTGATTCACTTAACAACAATGGCAAGAAATGGGGCAAAACTCACTGAACAACTGTCTCAATTAGCAACAGAAATTTTGGGCTGGATTGTGGTCATAAGTCAAGGACTACCTGTCTTTGTTTCACTGGTAAATACGATAGCTGTGCTTTGTTTTCTCATCCCCAAATTAGCATTCTTGACCCTAGACATGTTTTTGATTTAAATTACTCTCAATGCAGTTAAATATGGCTGCACTCCCAATACCTCTCAATGAATCTTTTATGCAACCATTTCATTTTCTTCTCTGACTTTTGGTTTAAAAAGGGCTGTCTTTCCAAGACACTCTCTAGAGCAGTGGTGTCAAACTCAATTTCATTGAGGACTGGATCAGGGTTGTGTTTGACTTTAGGGGTTTGGGATGGGCATGGACAGGGTGGATGTGGACAGCATGATGTCAGTCATGTCAGTGGGTGCCTGTGATGACCTGAGCACTCTGCCAGCGAAAATGGGCTCCCGAGCTCCGTTTTCAGCTGCGATGGCCTCTTGCAACCCTCTGCCAGTGAAAATGGGCTCCCAAGCTCCGTTTTCAGCTGTGATGGCCTCCTGCAACCCTCTGCCAGTGAAAATGAGCTCCCGAGCTCCATTTTCAGCTGCAATGGCCTCCTGCAACCCTCTGCCAGTGAAAATGAGCTCCCAAGCTCCATTTTCAGCTGCGATGGCCTCCTGCAACCCTCTGCCAGTGAAAATGGTCTCCCAAGCTCCGTTTTCAGCTGGGATGGCCTCCTGCCTCTGCCAGCGAAAACAGAAGAGGGCCACACATGGCCCTCGCAAACTCCATTTTCACTGGCAGAGGCACTGTGGGTCAGTTCTTCAGTGTTCCCAAGGCAGCCTCATGGGCCGAATCTAAGCCCCCCATGGGCCAGATCTGGCCCCCAAGCTTTGAGTTTGACATCCCTGCTCAAGAGTTACCCTTGCTCTTTCCAAGAATTGCCAACCAATTGTTAACTGATTCTGTGGCTGGTGCATCTTTCATTATCTATTTCTGACTCATTGCAGCAAACTGGTCTTGGACAGATACAGGTAATCCTCAATGTACCACCACAATTGAGCCCAACATTTATGTCGTTAAGTGAGACATATGTTACGTGAATTTAGCCCCATTTTATAACCTTTCTTGCAGTTAATAAGTGGGTAACTTGCCTGTTTAGTGAATCTGGCTTCCCCATTGATTTTGCAGGTCAGAAGATCGCAAAAGGTGATCACACAATCTTGGGAAACAGCAACAATCATAAGTATGAACCAGTTGCCAAGCATTTGAATTTTGATTTTTTTTTCAGTGCTGTTGTAACTTTGAACAGTCACTAAATGAACTGTTGTAAGTCAGGAACTACCTGTATTACAAATTATACATGCATTACAATACGTAACTTGCAAACTTTTTTCTAGGACCTGTTTGTTTTTTTACAGAAGGCATTTCCATTTTAATGGAAATTTTCAATTTAATTTAATTCCCCAGAATATTCAACCTAGTTCCCTTTTGATCTTTTGGGTTACAACTCCCATAATACCTGAGCTTTACACTCACACGTGCAAACTGACCCATGGTTTTCATTATGATTACATCAAGCTTGACTGTTGAGGATCCATGGAAAAAAACCAAGAAAGCAGAAACTGAACATGGAACATAAATCCTCTCAAGATACTTGGGCTGTGGATTAGATCCTAAATGAGTTTAGGATTGCTACCTCAACATGACTTTAAAATGAAAGGGTTATCTCTTTATATTCCTCCCCTTCCCATCACTGCTGAGACCCTGTTTCTAAATCATAACAGTGTTTTTTTTAGAAAAGTCAAAGTTACCAAGTCACTTGTGAGAATGAAATTATGTACCAGGCCTGCTAAATTGTTGCAGAGTTACAACACTGGTTTAAACATTTAAATTAAATCTACCTTGGAATGCAGTGCAGTATGAAACAACCTAGCTGAGAATTCTGAATATTGTTCCAGCAACACATCAACCTTGTCTCCCATTGTCACAAAGCTAATTGACTTATTTTTGATATTTTTCTGGTGTGCTTTCTTTATATTCCCCTTTCAGGCTACTGGGCATATTTTCTGTTCAGACAAGTTCCATGCTGGATCACAGTTTTGCCGTGCAAAGAGTTCAGTGGTAATAGGTAAACAGAGGAAAAGTCAATCATAATAATTCAGAAGCAGCATGAAGAAAAATGCACTTCTTTGTTCCTCGACTGGCTGGAGACCCTGTTCATTTTGTAGAATTTGATGCCAGCTATACTTCGCAAATTTTCCCCAATAATCATAAAATACCTTTTTAAATTTTCTCTCTCTCTCTTTCCTTTGTGTTCTCCCGAGTTTATTCATTACACATGAAGCATATCTGGGCTGTGAAATCTGTTACTAAATACCTCAGGACCTGTCATGCCGCTGTAATTTAAATTGAATGTAACAATAATCCAGCCTGATTGCCCAGCTCACTAGTTAATGTGAGGATATTTGACTCTGTTAATCACCACAATAGCCAGGTCACATTTCCACCATTGCATAAGTAAAAAGATAAACTGGCATGCAGTGCAGGCCAAACAATGTACGACAGAGGAGGAGGAGGAGGAGGAGGAGGAGGAGGAGGAGGAGGAGGAGGAGGAGGAGGAGGAGGAGGAATAGAAGTATAATACAATTCTGTCAAGTAGGATGGTGCAGCGGTCAAAACCCTGGATTTAATTATGTTCATATTAAATATCCAATAGCACTTAAACTTATCCCCTTATCACAAGACCCTCACTTGACACACACACACCTGAAGCCCTTATAAACAGAAGAACACTGACACTGACATCCCCTAACCTCCACTGAAGATGTTACCTGGTAACAAAATGTTTGGAAACCAACCCAAACTGTGAGAACGAACCTTCACCCTCATTCTACATCCAAGCTACAGATATTTGCCGCTATTGCAAAACTTAGACTTATAGTGCCTTACAGCACTATAATTTCATAGTGCCTTACAGCACTCTCTAAGCGGTTTACCGAGTCAGCATATTGCCCCCAACAATCTGGGTCCTCGGTTTTATCGAAAGATTGAAGTTGGAGTAAACCTTGAGCCAATGAGGATCAAACTCCTGGCAGTGAGCTGAATTACTCAAAATCCTCTACATGCCATTATTTTCATATATGTCACATGCTTACACTATGTTCAGAAGTGAATAGCCTACAATCTGCAGGATCCATAAACCTTTTCAGCTTTCTGCATATTATCCCATCTATCTTTCCATTTTCCTGAATCAATATTGCAGGAACATGACAAGAATAAGGTCATTGGAGAGATCAGCACCTTCTCATGAGGTCCACAGGAACCTCAGGACAAATACTAAAAAGTGTGACACCGTTACAATATGTTGACACAAGAACATTGATATGGTGTCTAGGTAGAAAAGGTGTATACCTGAGAAACTGACTTTTCTAATGAGCTTTGCAAATATGTCAATGCAATACCCATTCTGCCCTTTTAAAATGATAAAAAACAATTAATCAGTTAATATTTTCAAACTATGTTAAGGGGGGATGTTTGGGGAGAGCAGGTTGGTTTTGAGTATTTTGTTTTCTGTCATTCTTCTCTCTTTTTAATATTCACTGATCACTTTACATTAAAATTAAATGCACACAAGTAAAAAAAAAAAATCCCATTTTGGCTTATATATGTGACAGACATTCTATAAAGTCAAGTGAAGCATGTAATGTCCAAGATACAATATGCTGCATGTTGGACAGGTGCTTGCTTATTAAACTATAGCCTCTCCATTCCTAAAATAAACAGAACTTCTAACAGGGTTTATATGTATCTACATATATAGTAGATACATATAAACATATAAATACCTTTATTTATATGTATCTACATATAAAGTCGATGCATATAAACATATAAACATAAATTCTAATTTATACTAGAATGTATCTATATCTATGGATGTAGATAAGTAGGGTCACGAATCTGTGGATGCGTATTTTTTCAACAGTTTAACATAAATACCACACAAATAAACTCTTGCTGTGGTATACTTTACAAGGGGGGAGGGGGGACCTGATGGCTAAAGCTGATAAAATCCAGCCAGTTAACATCACAGATAATCTCTCTGTCTGTGTCATCCCCACCCCATCAATTCGCTGCCCCTTTTTAATCCAAAGTATGCCTTCTAGACACCCTCACTAAAAGCTCGGAGAGAAATCATATCATTTTGCTTTGTCTCAGCTCTGTGATACTATCAAGCAAAGACAGTGGGCTTAATTAAGAGGACGCTTAAACGTGCTGTGCCAATACATGGCATAAATCTCTTTCAGTATTATCTGTGGAGCAACAGTGAACTAACCAGGAACTTGAAGCCAAATCTTGGCCTTTGGTGCCCCTTTGTTGTCCTTTGGCATCTTGAGTGCTGTAATGATGTTCTGCTTTGCTGGCAAATGCATTAAATACCTCCATGACTTTTGTACCTTTTTCTAGAACAAGGAAAGGAGAAGATAAGGCCCCATCTCATTTGGGGACGTTCATAGGAAGCGATTTGCTGATCAGCTAAATAATTATGTCTATGTCCTGTTATATCGATACTGTTCACTGGTTGCACTAATGAATGTGCAGAAAAAAATTCAACATATATGGACTGACAATAACTATGGGGACTGGTTATAAATTTATTTTCCGATCACCAATATTTATGGAGCCCAAATGACCCCAGATGCACAGAAGGCAAAAGAATCTCAGCTGATTCGAGAAAACCTAATTTACATGCATAAGAAAACACCTTGTGGAGAGCAAACAATAGAAGCAATGTGGGTGAAACTAAGGAAGACTATTATATTCAAGGATCACAAAATGCCCAAAGGGAAAAGTAACAGAAAACCAAGGGAGTTGCAGTTCCAACCTGTTCATGTGTTATTCTTTTAAAAAATGGATTTTGTTCAAAGCAGCTAAAACCCAACATGAGCAAGAAAAAATAGAATATGCTAGAGATTGCATAGGGATGTGGTGGCTCAGTGGCTAAGACGGTGAGTTTGTCAATCAGAAAGGTCAGCAGTTTGGTGGTTCGAATCCCTAGCACCATGTAATAGAGTGAGCTCCCGTTACTTGTCCCAGCTTCTGCCAACTTAGCAGTTCAAAAGCATGTAAAAATGCAAGTAGAAAAATAGGGACCATCTTTGGTGGGAAGGTAACAGCATTCTGTGCGCCTTCGGTGTTTAGTCATGCTGCCCACATGACCATGGACACGTCTTGCTCTTTGGCTTTGTAACCTCCCCCTAGAGCTGTAAATGACTAGCATGTATGTGCGAAGGGAACCTTTACCTTTAGCTTTAGAGATTTATGCCAAACCAGCAAGGATCAAAAATAAAAAAGGATAGGATGGGTTGACTAAAACAAGGGAATATCACATGGGAAAAAAAATCCTAGGAGATTGCTTTCTCTCTGAAGAAACATGGACATAACTTGAAAAGAGATCCAAGTCTTCTTACAATCCAGGATTACCATTCACAGTTCAACTTTCTCTAGAAGCTTTTTTTTTTTTTTTAGCACTATCTGCTCTCCCTTTCTGGGTGGGGCCCTGACATGCAGGGGTCCTCCCACAAGATGTCTGCAGGGGACAAATGCTGCCAGATGTAAATATTTTTATTTTCTCAGGCATTGGGATTAAATATTTTAGCCACATCAGAACTTAAAATGGATACAGGGAGAGGCATACAGCTATAGGTATTATTATGTTGGGCCTTAAATTGAATCGTTCCATTATTATTTTTTACAGTAATTGTATCATCTTTCCTGAAATTATTTCTGAACTGCATCCCCTTTAAAAACTAAAATGTGTAGTATGTTTAACACATGCTAATTATATATGTTCCCTGCAGTAGCTGTAATTGAGCCTGGAATTATAGTCATAAGTTGTGCCACTCATTAAGCAAGTCTTCACATGACCCACCCAATTTCATGACATTTGGTGGGGACAGTTGTTAAGCACACACCATAGTTGTTCAGCAAACTCATTGTCTGCAATGGGTGTTTTTTTGCCAGAAATCAGAAGCGAACATGATGTCTGATTAAAAAATATATGACTACAGGATGCTGCAAACAGCTACAAAGAGCACCCAAAATGAGACCATGTGACCACAGGGGGCAGCCCTTGGAACTTCGATTCCAGATCTCAAGTATCTTTTTTGGGATGCACTGTAATGTCAAATAGTCATTAAATAACCAGTTGTAACTTGATGCTATTTGTATATCATATTCTATGGCAAGAGTGTCAAACCCAGGGGGTGCTTAGATCTGGTCCATGGGGTCACCCTGGAAACAGTGAAGGACCAGCCCATAGTACCTCTACCAACAAAAATGTAGCTCATGCGGACCACATGAGCTCCATTCTTGCCGGCAGAGGGTTGCAGGAGGCCGTTGTAGCTGAAAAGGAGCTCAGGAACCCATTTTCACTGGCAGAGCACTCAGGCCAACACAGGTGCCCCTGACATGAATGACGTTGAGCTGACACACATCCCCCCCAGTGTCAAACACAACCTTGATGCAGCCCTCAATGAAATCAAGTATGACACCCCTGTTCTATAGGGAGGATGAGGAGAGAGCAAACTAAAATGAAGGAATGAGTATAAGGGATGAAGAAGCAGGGAAGTAGAAACCATAAGGGATGGGTTCTTTTGGCTTATTTTTCGAATGAAAATATTGCAGTGCATATTAAAACTGTCTGCCTTCAGCTTTCCCAATTTGACATCCTATTTACATAATCCTTATGCACCTCATGAACACCTTGTGCCAAATTCTTTTCTTTCTTACATTGTCTGAATGCTTCCCAGCAGAAGACAAAGAGATAAGTTCTCCAGATATAGATGAACATTGCTAAAGTACAAGAAGCTTCAGCGTATGAATGTCATTTTGACGAATGTCTCCATAGCTCTTGTAATAGACTGTTCTATCTTTCATCATTCTTCTACAAAACAGAAGCTTCGGTGTTTTATATAGTACTGTCACTATGATTCTGTAGGGTGTCAAGACTTTTGACTTTTTGATTGTTACAGATGAGAAATGATAGGAACTTGTGAAAAATGCCAGCAATGGGCTCACGAGGAAGATAAAAGTTTGAATTCAGACTTAGTATCTTACAGTATGCATTTTAGTTTGACCCTCCTTTCCCAAAATGTCATACCAAATAATTTGGCGAATAAGATATTGCAGGGAGTTAGGCTATTGAAAGATGCTGAATAGAGAGTTCTGGCAGCAAGCAATGAAAAGAATTTGAGTTGCAAAAATATATCTATTGATAATGTAAACTTTTATTTATTTTCCCCTCTTTTTTTTCTAGATTTCTGCACCATCCCAGAACAAAATTCTCTGAGAAGCCTATAAATAAGTATCATTTCTAATGTATGTATTTCTGTACTTGTGTGTGTGTGTATGTATGTATGTGTGTATGTATGTATGTATGTATGTATGTATGTATGTATGTATGTATCAGGTTTGAGAAATACAGCTTAAAATACAAGTTTAGTATCCAATTGGAACATTCTAACATATTTTCTCTCCCATTTCTCCCCCATTTTTTTTGTTAGAGTTCACACCATGTATAAACCACTGTTTCTTTTGTGTAAGCAAAAAAACAAAAAACAAAACCCAAAACTGACTTAGTGGCTTCAGATGCTTTTATATAACCCTATAATTTTTAAAGCCCTTTGTTTCATAAAATGAAATTATGTAGGCAATTAGTCTATACTGTGCTCTAACCCCTGTTATGCTTTGGCTAGGAAATGGAATTCAAAAGAGCAGGGTTATTTCATCTTAAAAAAAAACATGTTATTATACAGGCCCAGTAAGTTTTTCTTCAAATATGTATTTATTAGGTTTACCGCAGAAATGAATTGCTCACTGAGCCGTTCTGCCTTATGATGCCAGAATCATGAAATGATAGGACCCAGGGAGTTATAGCTCAATCCACAACAGCATAAATGAGCCCACTTGGGAACTGAGGGGGATGCGTTTCTCAGAGGAATCGTAATAGAAATGCTTTGTCTCAATATATATATATCCAGGGATTAAGAGCATTTCTTAAATATTGTCCAGAACAAAGGCTTACTTTATTACTCTGTCAATGTTTGCCAGGGCTTAGATTAAGAACCTTTTTCAGTGTCACAAAGGAGGAATAATTATTTTACATTCCCACTGGCAATGCGTTTCTCATGTTATCTCAAAAGCTTTTGGAGAGGTTATGCTGTTTTTACTTTCCCCACCATCCTTGGAGGTAGACTGGCATAATTAACCGATGCTCACCCAAGACTAAAGTGGGATTCAAAATCACATCTTCCTAATCAAAGCTGACATTGTACCTGATATATTGCACTGAGAATACAAGTTGGCTGTTTGCCTTCAACAGAGTAGAGTGGAGTGGAGTGGAGTGGAGTGGAGTGGAGTGGAGTGGCGTGGCGTGGCGTGGCGTGGCGTGGCTTGGCGTGGAGTGGAGTAGAGTAGAGTAGAGTAGAGTAGAATAGAATAGAATAGAATAGAATAGAATAGAATAGAATAGAATAGAATAGAATAGAATTATTTATTGGCCAAGTGTGATTTGTCTTGGTGTATGTGCTCTCAGTGTACATAAAAGAAAAGATACATTCGTCAAGAATCATAAGGTACAACACTTAATAATAGTCATAGGGTACAGTAGGCAATCAAATCATACTAGGAAACATTCAATAAAAATCGTAAGGACACAAGTGACAAAGTTACAGTTATACAGTTACAAGTGGGAGGGGATGGGCGACACTGAGAAATCAGCCTTCACATCCATTAAATGAAGGGGAAGGATTTCCAGCCAAAGGAATGGCTTGCCAAAAAGTACTTTCAGCTTCATTTGAATATATGTTCTTCACAGCATCTTCTGCAAAATAACTGAGCATTTCTTACCACTGTCCCATAGCGCTTTATAGCATGTAGCGAGTTTTAAGGATAGGATCCACTGTGTTTCTTGGAATCGCTTTCACAAAACTGGAGACAAGATCCTTACCAACCACTGTGAATTGCAGCTCTAATTTTATTTTCTAAGTTATGCCAGGAATAAAAAAAATGCTGAAGATATTAGTATATTCAGCATTAAATCTAAGTCCTTTAATATATTGTGGTAGAAGCAGGGGATAAGTCTGAGACGATGGGCAACGAGGTAGGTAGCAATGGTGGTATTCTACCAGTTCAGCCTGGTTCGGCCTAATCATAGCTCTAGGATCATCTGTGAACAAACCAGTTTGCTCCGATGATCAGCTGCTGGGCTCGCCCACCCGGCCTTTATTTCCTGGTTTTGAAGCTCAGCTGTTTCACACAGCACAGCAGATTGCCCATGTCAGCTGTTGAAGACACAGGGAGAGTACAGGATTGCAGGTCAGAAGTAAACCCTCTGCACTCACACAAAGTGCACCCACCAAGCCACGCTCACAGAACTGGTGGTAAAAAACATCTGTATGACAATGCTTCTGTCTCAGACTAACTCCTTAAAATATATTGCAAGATTATTTCCTCTCTGACAAAGCCTCCTCTTTTTGCCTCTTTTCCCCCTGCTTTTAATGGGACTTCAGAGCAAAGGGGGGACGTTATAATTTCTGCTCTTGCTGAAGTAACCAAAGGAAATCATCTAGTTGGCTGCAGAAATTGTTTGGCTGGCGAAAATCTCATAAGAAAGAGGGAACTGAAGCTGCATCTCACAGCTTCATTTCACTTCACAGAACAGGCAAAGGAGAAATATGGTCCTATTCTACAACCTCTACTCAAGCAAGATAGCCAACAAGAATGAATGAACCTGAGCTTCACTTGATCGGTAGTATTGCCTTTTTTTCTTTCCACTCCCATTTTTTTTTGTATGCCATCTTTTAAGTTTCTGAACCTAGGAGCAGAAGGAAGGACACTTGTCTCACACACACTTAAATGCACTAACATGCACAAGCCATCCTGGGAATTGATATTTGCCTGAAAACCAAGATGAATGTCTGGGAAAACTTTGCTAGTTTGTGTACTTGTTTGTTGGTTTAACCCACAAATAGTGACTACTGACTTTTGCTTGAAAATAGTATCATGGTCATTGTATCGTAGTCATTAGTTGCCATTGCTGCACTAACTGTGTCTTGGGAAAGTATTAGATCTAACAATCATGTCAATTGTAAAGATAGAACAGAGCACCCCAAACAGCCTTTACCTCTACTCAGGACAGCTCATATGACAATGATGCTATGTGTATCAGATCACCATAATTTCCAAGCCAGCACACCTAATCTTTTTTTAAATACATAGCATTGGTTTCGTAGAACAACAGAGCATATTTAAGCTGCCATAATACAAAAGAAGCACAAATGTCTTCACTGAATGATACCCATAATTGCTTTATTTTGTTCTTCAGTGTGTTTCTGTGTTGAAACACCCTTCCTTGCGAACCTTCTTCAGAATTGGTAAGGAAAAGTGTTTTAAAAACTAAAGAGGAAACTCCTGGTTGCAAAATGTGCAAAACTGTTAATATTTCCTTTAATCTAGTAACAGGATTTCTACTTTAGTTCACCTCAGGAATATTATACCAATATTTTTTTTTAATAGAACACTTCTGAAGTATATATCTCAGACCACTCCATATCAATCACTAAGCTGTGTTTAATTTTTTTAGCCAGCCCCACACATTCAGCTGAGAACTGTCAGAAATAATCATCATTATGAAATAATAATAGAGCAGAGCAGATGGCAGGAATCCAAGTACATGAGTGATTTGTGGGTTGGGTTTTGCCAATGACACTTGAAATACCAATCAGAAAATGCATTTCATAATTACAGGTATCAGTGGAGGGCCGAGCTCTAGAGAGATATTCAGGAAAGCCCTACTCAATTATTTTCTTTTTCAGGTTACAGCTACTTCTAGAGCTTGATCTCGTTGAAAACATTGTGCACATAATAGATTGTTTGAACATAACATTCACAGTTAAGGGCCAGTCATCAAGGTTTTTTTCCCCTTTTCTTTTCAGGTCTTTCCTGCATTTTGTATGAAGTACTAGATTATAAATAAATGGGGGAAACCCAGCACTAGAGATATTGTTTTGCACAATTCTCTTGGGGAAGGGTGCTTCTAGGGTCTTGCTTAATTTTTAATTTGGTTTGGCATTGTCTGATTGGCTTCTGATATTACCTTTCATATGTATGGAAGGAATTTCAGCAGTAACTCCTGTGCTCTTGGGTGGGAGACAAAGAGTTAAAGAGCATATATTTGGAGAGTTAAAGTGCATAACAAGGAAACATTGTGTGTGTATGTGTGTGTGTGTGTGTACACACACACACACACACACATACATACATAGGTCTAGGTGTGTTCAGGTCTTTTCCCGTGTAAGATTAAGAGTATCTCTTACATGGGAAAAGACCTGAACACACCTAGACCTATATCCATACCCATGAAAATCTACGAATATATATATATATATATATATATATATATATATATATATATATATATATATATATATATGGCATTCAGCTTTGTTGGGTATTTTCCCACGTCATTGTAGTTGTGCTTTTAAAGTTGTAGCGACGTTTCAGCAAAATCTCATCTGCCATCATCAGGCTTCTTAGAAGCCTGATGATGGCAGATGATAATTCTGCTGAAACGTCGCTAAACTAAAGCCAACTAACAATGGCGAAATACCGAACAAAGCTGAATACCATACATGTAAGTACCAGTGAAAACTTAAGAATAAATATATATATATATATATATATATATATATATATATATATATATATATATACATACACACACACACACACACACACACACACACACACACACATGCATACAATACAGAAGCCTGATGATGGCAGATGAGATTCTGCTGAAACGTTCCTACAACTTTAAAAGCACAACTATAATGACGTGGGAAAATACCCGAACAAAGCTGAATAACATACATGCAAGTACCCGCGAAAACTTAAGAAAACACACACACATACACACACACACACACATGTACAATGTACGTATGAGCCATGGTATGCAATGGTCAGAATGTGGTATTGCAGGCTAGGTCTGCTGACTGCCAGGCGTTTGATCCTCACTGGCTCAAGGTTGACCCAGTCTTCCATCCTTCTGAAGTAGGTAAAGTGGGGACTCAGATAGTTGGGGGCAAGAGGCTGACTCTGTAAACTGCTTAGAGAGGGCTGTAAAGCACTGTGAAGCAGTATATAAGCCTAAGTGCTATTGCTATTGCTATATTTACATTTCTCCCTGAAGAGGGGACAACAGCATTTCTACCCTTCATAGGCATAGTGAATTTTCCTCCAGAGTATTCCATATCCTCCAGAGATGATGTAAGTAAATTGTATCCGATCTTGTAAAAGGTGCATATCTCAAGATATTCTTTGGATAATAGATTCTCTAGGCAATCTGCACATATAGGTTCTTCTCCTAGAGTTCCCCTTTAAACAGAGATCTGTAATTTTCGTTTTTCACAGTACTTCAGGCATAGTAAATTCACTATTTAGTTGACATCACTTGATATTGATTGGAGTTTACATAGCACTATTGCCATTGTGAGACAAATCCACTAGTTAAAGGGTAAGTAGATAGCTAGAGTCCTCCTTCTTGCCAAGGACTTACTCAAACATAGAAATGGGTCTATATACTTGAAAAATTCCTGGGGCAGTCCATAACTTCTTCCTTCTTTACCAAACCCCCTCATGTGTTCTGTTCTTCACTTTGTCCAACTTGGGAATGAGTTGGGGAATCTATTGGTGCACTGATTGATTGACTGACTGACTAACTGGCCAGCATGGATGGACTCCAAACTTACAATAACATTGGAAATGACAAAATATCTGAAATTAGTGATGGACAGAAATATCAATCAGTTTTTTAAAAAAAAAAATGTGAATGTACTAAGATGTACATTCCTGACTTAGCAAAGTCTGATAGTAGACATTGCTATACCTGGAGACATAAGAAGAGAAGAAGAGAAGAGAAGAGAAGAGAAGAGAAGAGAAGAGAAGAGAAGAGAAGAGAAGAGAAGAGAAGAGAAGAGAAGAGAAGAGAAAGTCACAAAATACAAAGACCTACAGATGAAAGCTGAACAACTATGGCAAAAGAAAGCAAAGATAGTACCAAAAATAATAGGCACCTCGGGTGCAATTCCATAACATCTGGATCACTTGAATACTATTGGCATTGACAAAATCACACCAGTCAATTGCAAAAGACAACATTACTTGAAAGAGCTTACATCCTGCAATGATACCTTTAGCCATCAAACAGCAACATCTACCTATCCCAGATCCTTGAGAAGGACTCAGTAGGTAGATAAAAATCCTGTCTGAACACTGCAATAAAACATAATAATAATCAAATTCTTCCCTTTCTTCCCTTTCCGAATTAAAAAAGGGGGTTGGGAAGAAGGATCTAAGTTTCCTCAGTTTATTTCCATATAGTTCATGGCAGACTGTGATGACCTCTTAGCCTGCTGTTTTCTAAGCTTTGACAGAAACCAGATATACTTGGTAAGTGTGATGTGGTCAGCCAGAAAATATGCAGTGTATATATTCCTTTATCAGAAGATCCCCAAACTACTTTTCAGTATTACATGCCTGGAGAGAGTATGTTTGTTTTGCTAAGATGTTCTATGAGGGATATATTGTGATTACTGTGTAATCTGTTTGCAAAGAGAGTATGTCATCCAGAGTGGAAAGACATTCTGGTGCAGGCCCATATGTGTGAAAAGGCTTACGTAAAATAGCATTGGAGGAGACCTGCTTTCCTTCTAGAAGTCAATGGGAACACCATATTGTTCGGGGGAGCTTCTAGGTGTCTGAGGTTAGTTTGTTTTAAAATCTCAAGATGTTTGTTTTAAAGGTAAAATAATCTTGAGATTTGTTAACTTTTATCTCTCCAAAATAGGAGCTCTTTTTGGGGACTTGAAACAAAGCAAGGTCACAGCTGTCTAGATTCTAATCACAATTAAATTCAAAGTTCCCTGGTAATGATGATGATGTTATCCATTCAGTCATGTCTCACTCTTTGTAATTCCTTGGGCCAGGTTTCTCCACATCTTCTAATCTTGCACCCACTTCTTTGAGTTGTTGAATGTTTTGGCTGGGATCAGTTTTGATGGTGTCCTGCCACCATGTTGTTTGGAGGCCTGGTTTCCTTTTACCACCAGCTCTTCTAAGCATAATTCCAAAGTTCCCTCGGATACTTATTTCCCTCTATATGTACAAAACCATGTTTACTGAAGCATATCCAAAAAGGAATTCCAATCTCAAGAAATATCAGGCTAACTTGCTTGCTTACAATTATGACAGCACTAGCGCTAAAAGGACAGAAAGTTTGATCTGTTTAAATCATGATGGGAGACTGGAAATGATTTAATCATTCTGTGAGAATCTATCTAGAACCACAGGTTCTGGCTACAAAACTCCAGTTAAAGACTAGATGTCAACAAATTAATATAGAAAAAAATTTTTTTTACTATCATTCAGTGATTATCTGGAGTTTATCATCCAGCTTGATCATCCTTCCTTAACACTGCCTTAAACAGTCATTTGTATTGAAATAAAAAATAAACAAAGGCCAATTTTTAACCCAAGGTTATGCATTACAGTGGTTAACAGTTCTTAATGAATTTAACCACTGTAATTCAGGAAGCATGTACCAAAGAAAATAGAAAAACCTCAAAGAAGTAGTGCAAAATTGGAAGAGGTAGAGAGGCCTGGACCCATAGACTCTCCAACATGACTAAATGGATAACATCATCACCATCACCATCTTCACCAACAATATCATACCATGGAGACTTCTGGTGAACACTGAGACCAGCAATACAGACTTTGGTATCAATAGCAAAACATGCTGGGTTATCTCACTTATCTGATGAGTTAGCTTTTATATCAGTCAACACTCTCTAGATTTTTGTGAGGTTACAGAATCAAAGAAAACTAGACTAATAAAGTGGAAGTTTTTATGAACTGTTCTCCCAATTTGAAGGACTTGAGTCACCATAACATCATAACTTCAAATCTCATCAGAGAGGAATGATGTGGAGGTATATTATAGTAAATAATATTAAAGCGGGCCGTGTGAATTTAGGAACTCTAAAATAATACTGGAGGAGGGTTTTGTGTGGCATAGAATCAAAAACATGCATTTTGTGGTTTGCAAAGGAGGCAAAGGAAATAATTTTCAAATTGTTTGTAAACTGTTTTAGGGTTGATTTCCAAACAATGTCATTTTCCAGATCATTTTAGTATTATTATCATTATTACATTTTTATATGGTATACTTCATTGTTTTTGTTAATTAGTTTGATATGCAATATCCTTTCATTATACTTTTAATGCATTAAGCAAAATCTGTTGAACAGTTGATATTCAGGGAGGGCTGTGAACAGGTAGGAAGTAAATAACATTTTTGGGGGGTAAAAGTAAGCTAAAATAAGTTTAGTATTCCACTATGGTATTTAAAGCTATCTTGTACTGCATGACACAATTTTCCCGGCTTATTCAACATTATTTTTTCTGTTCTCTTCATTCAGTTACAAATATTTGGGGGGATTATTAAAATAAACAGGAGAGTGAAGCACAGAAATAAGGATTTTTCCATGATCTCTGAAACAAATTCACTGTTTTTAGAACACATGGATAAAACTGCAAGCAAGGAATCAACAAAAGATTGATTCTCCAGCTGCAAAAGCAAAAAAAGTTTTTTTTTTCTGAATTATGAAAACTACAAATATATAGACAAAACACTTCCCATATAACTCAAGATAGATAGTTTAACCAGCAAGTAGGAAGCCTATCAGAGGTAGCTGATCAATCAATCATTATTCATCAGTATAGTTTCTCCATGCAGAGATAATTTAAAATTATCTACAGCCCTTGTGCACTATTAGTATTAAGGAGTTTATTCAATAATTAGAGCATATACTTTAAATGCAGAATATCCCAAATTCTTGGCATTTTGAGGAAAAAGAGGAGAGAAGCTGTTGGAAACCTTGGCTAGCTGCTTACAACAGCCTCTTATGTTTCTATGAATGTTAAATACTTATTATGGTTAGATTACCAACCGAGATGAATTGTTTGATGAGAAAAGGGGGAAATGCAGTGTAAAAGAAAGAACCAAAGCAAAGCAATCAAAGGAATTGCTGAAAAATTGAAATGGTTAAAGGTTACAAATCAAGACATGAATTGATCAGAGTAAACACTATGGTCATTTAAAGTAACTGAGGAGTAGTGGTCTCTCTCCAGTTCAGATTTCATGTTAAGCATATAAACTCATTAGAGAGTGTTAGATCCACATCTTGGTCCTGGATCTTCATCTGAAATACGGAAACAATAAACTTATTTTTTCCTATAAAGGTTTTACACTAAGAACACAGACCCAAAACCATTGCCCAACTGCAAAATATTTGAATACAGTAACATGATGGCCTGAGGGTTTTTGAGGAAGGTACCTAGAACAGAGAGATAATATGAACATATTTCAGAAAATATAAAGATGAGAAAGGGAAACTGGAGTTGAGAACAAGAAAAGTCTTCTCCCCAGATGGAAAAAAAGGAAATAAATACAAATTTTGAGAGGGGGGAGGGATGGAGGGAGGGAAGGAGGGAAGGAGGGAGAGGGGGAGGGAGGGAGAGAGAGGTTTTCTGACAACAAAACTTTTAATTATAATTCTTTGAAAGATTATTTGTCTCCAGTGTCTAAAAGTTATATTTAAATTTCCAGTCTAGCAAGGAACTGTCCATGGTCCTTGGTTAATAAGATTTTCCTTGTCCATAACAGGAAATTCTTGGAAGGAATACACTGTATGATTATTTTATTTTATTCCTAGTAAGTATTTAGCAAATCTGCCCAAAGTATTATGGGAAAATAATTCATTTATCCATCTTGTCATTTTAGTTTACACTATACTGCAATATGAAGAATACTTTTTCACATGGGAGTATAACAGTTTTTCAGCTCTAAAGGCATATCAAAACTTCCAGCTCTTATATTTGAGCTAAATTCCCTTCTATATTTCACCATCCCTATTGCTGAATGTTCTAGAAGGGCTGATAAACTTACATACATTCACAAAGATACCAAACTCTATATTAGAACAACACACTCAACATTGGAATAATCATTCATATTAAGATTTTCACTGAATTTTTTTTAAAGGCTCCATCAGCAGGTTCTCCCAGGTAGCCATAGGGAAATATTTGACTTTAGTTGGAGAAAACAGTTCTCCACCCCTTAACCTAAAATTAGCCCATAATTCACCATTATGCTATGTCCAGTTGACATATTTTAATTTATAAGAAAGGTACAACTAGGTAATATATTAAATATATTACACAGCAAATTAAACTATAGAGAAGGTGATCAAGGTCCTTGTATCTCATGGATGACCTTGCTAGAACCACAACGCCAGTAAAACCAGACAGCGTCATGAAGGATTGATCAATTGTATCTGTTTACATACACAAGAAGTATTTTGAGATTTCTTACTGAGCAGTATTTGATATTATTATTTTCATTTGATCTCAGGCAACTTTAGCATTCATTGTTATTTACCCTTTTGTTTGTACTGCAGTTCTCAAGAAAGAAATGAGCATGACTTATTTTGGTTTTAAACCTAGATTCCATAATTTGAACCCAATGTCAAATGATCGCATAATAATAATACTTTTCCTCCTCCCATTTTATCTACCAATAACTGCGAAGTAAGCACATAGGCCAGCCAATCTTATACTGCTACCCCAAAGTGTTGAATTACAAATCCCATCACCACTAGACAGTATTTTTATCAAGCTCAATAGATCCAATGCCTGACTATGCTTTCATGTTCAGTATCTCAGAGCATAGGCCACATTTGCCTCTTCTGTCTAATATGACAAAGAGATCCAAAATCTTAGCTTCTTGAAGCAACATTCTGATTCAGATTTAAATCAAATTGGACTTTTTCCCCCAAGTTTAAATCATAAATTTATGCATATCGTAAGTTTTTGTCTGATCATATATGTCATAACCATTAAATTGATTCTTTATTACTCTAACATCTTAAGTGAGTTCCAGTGAGACCAGTCTATCCGGGCAACCTGGTCTATCCAAATATGGGCTTCCGTTTTCACCTTTCAGCCCCAATCCAGAGATTTTGCAGGCAGTTGCTTTCATAACAACTATCATCTTTGTATTGAATTTATATTTACCGACAAAGAAATAAAGAGAGACTAGTATAGATCTATTTCAAGCTATTTAGCTTTCATCAAGCTAACCATACCCTTCTGGGATTTGAACCCAGGCTACTTGCATATTAGGTAGATGTATTAACCTCTAAGCAATGGGTTCTCCTTGCTTTGTTGACTATACCAGAGAAGAGATCAAGTGTTTTCTGGTGATATTGGTCTATCGGGGCAACCTGGTCTACCCAAATATGGGATGGAGCATACTGCTTCCGCTTTCACATTTCAGCTCCAATTCATGAACCTTCTAACTTCTTATTTAGCACTATCTCTTAAACACCAGAGTGTGCTGTATATGCTTTTCGGGGCCATATATTACTGAAAACAGCAATCCTGTGATGGGTGTTGAGTACGATTCTCTAATGCAGGGGTCGCCAACCTTTTGGACCTCAGGGACCACCAAACTCATAATTTTAAATCCCAGGGACCACTAACCAGTTCTGTGGGCATGGCCTAATTTGTGGGTGTGGCTTGGTGATCATGTGACTGGCTGGGCATGGCTAGTATGGAAATATTATAAATATTTATATAAATATTAATTTTTTTATTAAAAAGATCAACTTTTACCCAAAATCAGGCAAAGCAGGCAGGCAGATTGAGTTGCTCACAGAATCACTCAGTGATCTCTCTATCTGCCATTGGCTATTTGAGTCCGTCACATAAAATTTGCTTGCCATGAGTCAGCACTGAATAATAGAATCTTCAGTCCTAAGGGAGTTTCAGCTGTGCTTAAAAGCAGAGCTGAAGATTATCCAACTATTTCCTGCTTTCTAGCTAATCTAAATCTCCCAGCACAGCAGAACAGCTAATGGTCAGAAAAAGGAAAAATAGCAATTTAGCAGGCAAGTTTGCCAGGTAAGGAGTGAGTGGATGGGGAGGGTTCCCACAGGCCATGTGGGCGGTACAGCCTTGTGTTTCTGCACAGCCTGGATTAATTGCTTTGGGGGGGGGGGTGCTCTGAGGGTGACATTTGTCTGCAGCCCACCAAAATTTTCTCGTGGCCCACCAGTTGGCGACCGCTGCTCTAATGTGTTACCAGATTTACCCAAGTCTTTTGCCCTTTCTAGAGAACCAGTCACGAGATGAGAGATGAGATGGGTCGGGGTCCCCAAACTTGGCCACTTTAAGACTTGTGGACTTCAACTCCCAGAATCCACAAGTCTTAAAGTTGCCAAGTTTGGAGACCTCTGAGATGGGTGTATCTATTCAGATAAGAATAGGAGAATAACCAGACATGATATTTTGAAGTGAAGTAATACCAAGGTGCTTCTGATCTAGGATATTTCGAGTTTCCCAGGCGAAACTGTGGTTAGGTCTGTCCACATGTTGTGCAATTAAATACACATAAAATCCATATTGTCCTCAACTTATGACCGCAATTGAGCCCAAAATTTCTGTTCCTAAGTGAGACATTTGTTAAGTGAGTTTTGCCCCATTTCACGACCTTTCTTGCTGTTACCAGCTGTTAAATGAATCAGTCAAAACTGCACTTGTTTAATTAACATAACACAGTTGCTAAGTGAATCTGGATTCCCCATGGACTTTGCTTGCAAAAGGGGACCACATGATCCCTGGACACTGCAACTGTCATAAATATGAGTCAATTGTCAAGCATCTGAATTTTGATCACATGACCATAGGGATGCTATAATGGTTATCCCTGTGGAAAAATCATCATAAGTCACTTTTTCAGTGAGGTTGTAACTTCCAACAGTCACAAAGTGAACTGTTGTAAGTCAAGTACCACCTGTCTACATAATTTCCTAGCAAGCAATATATCTAAAAATGGAAAATTAACACAATAGAAAAGACAAAATAGTTAAGGCTATAGGAAATTGTTGTTCCAGCGATGGCAATTTTATCTCCTGAGGGCATTATACCATTCCCTGCCATGTATGCTGGGCAGAAACCTTCTCCCTGTTCTCCCATTTTATAGCCCATATGGACCAAATGAATCAAGAACCAACCAATGACAACTGAGCATATAATTATCATTGCTTTGGGGCAATAGAGTGGAACATGGCTGGCAAAATAAAGAGATAAAGGCGGTGACGGTGGTGAAACTTCTTGGAGAAATACAACCTTTTTGGCAATTTATTCAAAAGTTAAGGTGTAATTTTACTTTATGTCTTTATTTTCATAAGACCATTTCCAATGTTTTCATTCCATGCCAGTTTTAATATTTTGGTACTGGTATATTTTTCTCGTGATTATTGCTAAAATTACTAAAATAGGTACTATAATTTTAAAAAACTGCTGGAGTATACAGATTGATTTTTTTCCACATTTGATAGCAATGGAATAAAATTCTGCAATTTGGGAAATGATTTACTATACAGTGAAACAATATTAAAGGTCCCATTTTAGTTCCTACTTTTTTTTTTCATTGTTAACACTAAACTTTATCTTTCTACAAAGTATATGGAGTTGGCATTGTATATGATAACACCTGCCAAATCAGTTTACACCTCTTACTGAAAATCACACATAATTCTTTCTCTAGATAAATGGCAGGCCAAATTGTGAGAGTTTGCCCTAATGTAAAAGAAAAAAACAACTTTATATATGAAAAACACTCCTGATATCAAATTTAAATTAGAAGTCAGTTATAGGTTGTAATTCTGCACAAGGCCTGGTACTCTTTCCAAAGTTTGAGTCTCTTCTAACATAAGGCTTTCAAAATACAGTATTAAAGCTTCTCTGTTTTGTTACAATAAGGATAGATCTTCTTAGATTACATAAAAATGCATTAACTGTTCATCCTAGTTGGTCATTCTTTTAGACTATCATTTTAATTTTGAATATTGATTTGCTTTTAAAAAAATTTTACAGTGCTTCATTAGTACTTTAAAAGCACCCCATTTTGTATGCAGTGTTAATACTATTTTGAAAAATTCTGTTCAGTTTTACATAGCTGTAGCTTCTCTGGTTTGTTTTTGCTCTCTTATTTCCTCTCCTGCCCTTTCTCCTGTTTGAACTTTCAAATATCTTTCAAATTAAAAACTGAAAACAAAAACAGAGTATGCAGCTCTATTTGCCTAATCTCCATGGAAATATTTATTCTGTTTATCTAACTGTGCCAAAAGGGAAATGAATGGCAGCGAGCTAGATTAGTCTTCATTCTCAAGCCACTCAGTCTCTTATTGTCCAGGATATTTTCCCACTCCTGCAGAATGAGAAGGCACAGTAGTTGTAAGCAAATGTTTGAATTCCATAGGTGTTCCTTTTGGCCTCGTTTAAAAAGTTGAAGGCTAGTTAGATAGACACATACTTTTCCTTTTCAATATTTTAAGGACCAAAATTAAATATTAAAAATTAGATATTAAAATTGCACATTTGAATCTTCTTAGACCAATTTAGCGATGATGTCGTGGAATTATTATTATTATTATTATTATTATTATTATTATTATTATTATTATTATTATTTCGGGAAGCAATCTGTCAGCAATGGATTTTGTTAAGAAAAATGAAACTTATCTCTTTAATCCAAATTAAAAGCAGAGGAAGTATCTACTCATACAAAGTACAGAAAATAGCTTATTAATTACAATAGTCTTCAAGCTATCACAGTTTGAATTTCACAGTTCATGGTCTCATTTTAATTGTGATGCTCTTTCTCAAGACTATAAATAGTTTGGGATTGGAATATCATAACAATTGAT
Source organism: Pseudonaja textilis (assembly GCF_049901715.1). Lineage (NCBI taxonomy): Eukaryota > Metazoa > Chordata > Lepidosauria > Squamata > Elapidae > Pseudonaja > Pseudonaja textilis. Next base: position 141,662,982 of record NC_141992.1, on the reverse strand, counting down.
GGCAATTTGTTATAAAATAAAATGTTGGACTAAGGCCATTCGTTGATCAGTTCTGTTCTTCTACATGATATGGTTAAGCCTTGGATGGCCTTTCTCTACTAAGAAATTCTTTCCTGCCCTTGAAATATGTGCTTATCATGGAAGTGGGTTGTTGTTGCTGTGTTGTTGTTGTTGTTGTTATTTGTGATTTTTATTGCCTTTTGATTGTACAATATTCTGAGCATTTTGAATATATTCTATTTGAAGAGTATTTTCCATAAAGTTGCCTTTTAATAGGTAAGATAAATATATCCTCAAATAATATTTTAGTGCCTTTATGAAGACGGTTGTCTTGACAATAATGTAGGTATGGTTTGCCTTTGCCCCTTTCATTGTTCACATCTTCTTTTCACTTCTCAGCTTAACTTACAGCCCAGTACTACACAATCCTATGTAGCTTCTGAGCCCAAACACATTTAACCAAGCATTGATACTAAGGGACCTTGTAGAAAACTAACCATTAAACAGAAAAATGGTTCACAAATTAGATCCAGAAGGAAAGAATTGGTAGACAGTTGGATGAGATATGTTTTTGAAGAAAGATTAGATAGGGGGAGGGGAAAGGAAAGACCAAGTGGAGGAGTAAAAAAAACTGAGGTCAAAGTACAGGAAGACAAGGCTAAGATGAAGATTTCTAATGCTACCAGGAAGAATATTCAAGGCTGACTGCTGGAAACTATTGGCTTAAAGCTCAATTAAAGTGTAGAAGTAGAGGAAGCTCTAGGTCAGGGATGAGCAATTAACTTTCACAGGAGAAACTAGGACTGTTGTAGAGAGCTGAGCCAAGAGGTTGAAATTACTGACCTTAGTGGTCTTCTTGCAAACATTACATTTCAACCAGGTTAGCATCATCAGTGCTAGGCAGGGCTAACTTCACCCCTAGCACTGAGGATATTACCTAGTTTGGGTAATGAAACCAAGCTCAGAGATCACCTAGGACCCCTCATTTCAACCCTGAGCTACAAATAGTCTCCTTTATAGGTTGAACTTAATTGTGCTGCCAGTGTCTATATGTTGAGAGATGAGGGAGGACAGAGCCTCGCCTTATCTGGCCTCAGCCCGGCCACCTCTCTTCTGCCACAAGTGCAAAAAAGCTCAGAAAAAGAAGGGCAAGATCTATTACACAGACAAAAACCAGGTAAAGCACCAGGGCCAGACAAGATAACTCCTTCTTGCTTAAAAGTTTGTGCTGACCAATTGGCCCCCATCTTCACCCAAATCTTCAATAGATCACTAGAGATGCGCTATGTCCCTTCCTGCTTCAAATGTTCTACCATCATCCCAGTGCCAAAGAAGCCCTCCATCAAGGAACTGAATGACTACAGACCAGTTGCTCTAACATCTGTAGTTATGAAAATCTTTGAAAGGCTTGTGCTGTCCCACCTGAAAACCATCATGGATCCGCTGTTAGATCCCATGAAGTTTGCATACCGAGTAAATAGATCAACAGATGATGCTGTTAACATGGCTCTGCATTACATCCTACAACACCTTGAATCTCCAAATACCTACGCAAGGGTCCTCTTTGTAGACTTCAGTTCAGCATTCAATACCATCATTCCAGACACTCTTCTAAGTAAATTAAACCAACTAGCAGTACCTGAACACACCTGAAAGTGGATCATAAGCTTCCTAACAGACGGGAAGCAGCAGGTGAAGCTAGGCAGAATCATATCCGATACCTGTACAATCAGCACAGGGGCCTCCCAAGACAGTGTGCTATCTCCACTTCTCTTCTCCCTATATACCAATGACTGCATCTCAAATGATCCATCTGTTAAAATACTGAAGTTTGCTGATGACACAACAATGATTGGTCTCATTTGAGATAACGATGAATCTGCATACAGACAGGAGGTTATATAACTTGCCTCATGGTGTAACTGGAACAATCTGGAACTGAACACACTCAAAACCGTAGAGATGGTGGTAGACTTTAGAAGAAACACTCCCACACTACTACCTCTTACAATACTAGACAACACAGTATCAACAGTAGAGACCTTCAAATTTCTAGGTTCTACTATATCACATGACCTAAAATGGACACCTAACATCAAAAACATCATCAAAAAAGCACAACAATGAATGTTCTTTCTGTGCCAACTCAGAAAGTTCAAACTGCCCAAGGAGCTGCTGATAGAGTTCTACAAAGGAATTATTGAGTTCTATGATCTGCACCTCTATAACTGTCTGGTTTGGTTCTGCAACCGAACAGAACAGACACAGACTTCAGAGGATAATTAGGACTGCAGAAAAAACAATTACTACCAACCTGCCTTCAACTGAGGACCTGTATACTGCACGAGTCAAAAAGAGGACAGACACAGACTTCATTGCATGAATCAAAAACAGGGCTGTGAAAATATTTACAGACCCCTCACATCCCGGACATAAACTGTTTCAACTCCTTCCCTCAAAACAATGCTATAGAGCACTGCATACCAGAACAACTAGACACAAAAGCAGTTTTTTCCCAAAAGCCATCACTCTGCTAAACAAATAATTCCCTCAACACTGTTCAACTATTACAAAGTCTGCATTACTATTACTGTTAATCTTCTCATCCCTCCTTATCACCCATCTCCTCCTACTTGTAGAATAGAACAGGGATCACCAACCTTTTGGACCACCAAACTCATAATTTTAGATCCCAGGGACCACTAACCGGTTCTGTGGGCATGGCATAATTTGTGGGTGTGGCTTGGTGGTCATGTGACTGGCTGGGCATGGCTTGTATGTAAATATTATAAATATTTATATACATATTTTTTTATAAAAAAGAGCAACTTTTACCCAAAATCAGGCAAAGCAGGCAGGCAGATTGAGTTGCTCACAGAATCACAGATTCATTCAAAGATCTGTCTATCTGCCATTGGCTAGCTCAGTCTGTCACATAAAATTTGCTTGCAAGGAAACTCACAAAATTAACTCACAATACACCATGCATGTAAATATTGATTTTTTTATTTTTTTAAAAAGAGCAACTTTTACCCGAAATCAGGCAAAGCAGGCAGATTGAGTTGCTCACAGAATCATTCAGTGATCTATCTATCTGCCATCGGCTATTTGAGTCCGTCACATAAAATTTGCTTGCCGTGAGTCAGCAATGAATTTGCTTTCAAGCAAACCTTCAATCCTAAGGGAGGTTCGACTGTGCTGAGCCGAAGAACTAAAGACTAGCTAGAAAGCAAGAAATTCAACCATTTTCTGCTTCCTAGCTAATCTAAATCTCCCAGTACAGCAGAACAGATGATGGTTGGAAAAAGGAAAAATAGCAATTTAGCAGGCAAGTTTACCTGGAAATGAGTGAGTGGGCAGGAAGGGTTCCGTGGGCCATGTGGGCAGCGCAGCCCTGTGTTTCTGTGCAGCCTGGATTAATTGCTTTGTGGGGGTGTTCTTGGGGTGAGATTTCTCTGCGGCCCACCAAAATTTTCTTGCGACCCACTGGTAGGCGACCGCCGGAATAGAATAGAATAGAATAGAATAGAATAGAATAGAATAGAATAGAATAGAATAGAATAGAATACTTTATTGGCCAAGTGTGATTGGACACACAAGGAATTTGTCTTGGTGTAAATACTCTCCGTTTACATAAAGAAAAGATACATTTGTTAAGAATCAAGAATCATAAGGTACAACACTTAATGATAGTCATAGGGTACAATCAACAATCAAATCATACTAGGAACAGTCAATATAAATCATAAGGATACAAGTGACAAAGTTACAGTCCTACAATCACAAGTGGGAGGGGATGGGTGATAAGGAGTGATGAGAAGATTAAGAGTAATTGTAGTGCACACTTTGTAAATAGTTGAACAGTCTTGAGAGAATTATTTGTTTAGCAGAGTGATGGCTTTCGGGGGGAAAAACTGTTCTTGTGTCTAGTTGTTCTGGTGTGCAGTGCTCTATAGCGTCGTTTTGAGGGAAGGAGTTGAAATAGTTTATGTCTAGGATGTGTGGGGTCTGTAAATATTTTCACAGCCTTCTTTTTGACTCGTGCAGTATATAGGTCCTCGGTTGAAGGCAGGTGGGTAGTAATTGTTTTTTCTGCAGTCCTAATGAAGGACTCTGAAGTCTGTGTCTGTCCTGTTGGGTTGCAGTACCAAACCAGACAGTTATAAAGGTGCAGATGACAGATTCAATAATTCCTCTGTAGAACTGTATCAGCAGCTCCTTGGGCAGTTGTGATTGTAGGACTGTAACTTTGTCGCTTGTATCCTTACGATTTATATTGACTGTTTCCTAGTATGATTTGATTGTTGATTGTACCCTATGACTATCATTAAGCGTTGTACGTTATGATTCTTGATTCTTAACAAATGTATCTTTTCTTTATGTATACTGAGAGTATTTACACCAAGACAAATTCTTTGTGTGTCCAATCACACTTGGCCAATAAAGTATTCTATTCTATTCTATTCTATTCTATTCTATTCTATTCTATTCTATTCTATTCTATTCTATTCTAAGCTCTTTCTCTCACCAACTGACTAAAGGAGTGCATTGGACTTCTTTCCACAGCCCCTAAGGCACACTTAATTACCTTTTATTTTCGAACTTCCAGTTGACCTCACATGTGCTGGGCAAGGACAGCCAAAGAGATGGATATAGTCTGGGGATATTACAATAGTCAAGTCTGTTGTAAAATGTCCAAGTCTGTTCTAGTTAGAACCACCAGAAAATAAAATGATCTAAAACAATCGAAGGAAAAATTGAAGCTATAATTAAAAACTTACACAGGCTGTAGAAATGAAGCATATACCATGTTATTGACAGGAGATTCCCTGTTTCCTGTAAAATTGCAAATTTTTATATTCTAAAGGTAAGGAGACGTGGTAGCTAGTCATATCTATTGTTACTATTTCCTGAATCGTTGCTATTGCAACAATTCAGGAAAAGTTTAATTTGTCCAGGTATTTTGGAGCTGTGTTCATCTTTCTGCTAGAGTTCCATTTATATATTTTTTTAGAAAGACAAAGTTTGTTGGCGCCCTATTGAGCCTGCAAAAATGGCTCTGTATTGGGTGCTTAAAAGGGGAGACAGTAGACAGAGAATTGGTCTGTGCAGCTTTCTCCTTGCTTACAATCACGTTTGCACACCAGTTTCTTCTGGAATCAGTTACTGTATGAGGGAGACAGTAAATTGACAATAAAAATGTATGTCTCCAAATCTGATTGAGTAGCTGGGCTATGATATCACTGCTTGTATGCAATGAGGCCAGACAGAATGCAAACATTACAAAGACAAGCAACTTTTTCCTATCTGGAAGCACAGTCTGGCTGCCTCTTGTCTTAGTACTATTGATTATGCTCCCAAAAGGTCATAAATTACTGTAAGAGTTATTTTTAAGAATATTTGCTGAGCCCAACCTGTCAAGACAGGTTAATCTAATGACTTTCTCACCTTCAGCCTTAAAGAAGAAGGCAAAGGGATTCCAAAGAAACTGAAAGCTTTGGGGTTTTTTTCCCCCTGGAAGTAGCTTTTCAGCTTTCATATTAATTCTATGGGAAGAAATATACGTTTTCTTTCTCTAAGAAAAATGGTTACATGATAACAGCAGAGTAACCTTCCCATACAGGAGAAGAGAAAGTCAGGGTTTTGTTTTAGGTAGAAACAAAAGTCTGGATTAAATATTTAAGAAACGCCTGTAAGAACACACAAGATCACAAAAATATTAAACAGGGGAGGGGGCACTTGATAGGATTTAAACTAAACAAGCCAGCACATCATTTTGGATTCAAAGGCAAAAATATGCTTGAGGAAGCAGTAAAAGAAGAATTCTTTAAAGCAGCAACCCATTTTTCCTGGATCACTGGAGCTAGTTCACTTTGATGTTTTGTACAAGGAATGCCACCGTGCCAGTCACTTTGTGAATCTAGTCCTCAAATGCTACCAAAATTCCTAACCGCTGTCATTCCCAAAAGAGCAGTTAAGAATTTTTCATCTTCCTCCCTCCTGCCTGGCTATACTATATTTGAATGTACATGCCTCTTCACTTATCAAATTCATTTGTTTCTAAATTGGTAGTTAACTGCAAGGTTAATGTAATACAGCAACGTCGATGGAGAGACTAACAAAAATTAAAATCACAGTCACAGCAACTAAACAGAAGCCCCGCCCCTTTTATAAGGATCTCACAATGTACAAAGGAGCGGGGCTTTGATCACACTGCAGCAACCTCCATCTTGACATTTTTCACTCCACTTGCAGAAACCCTTGGAGTAACACAATACTCTCTCGTACCACCTTTTTACCCAAAATGTCTCTTCAGTTCAAGATTACTTGAGTTATTTTCAATTCTTAGTGACCACATAGATATGTTTTCTCTATGAAAATATAATCAGAAAATAGTTCAGCTGGTGCAAGAAACATCAGGTCCAACAGAACAATGCCATCTTGAGGTTTTTGTTTAGAGTTATTTTGATTTCTGTACCTTTTTGAACCACAAGGAAGAATTTTATATGGAGGTAAGAAACCAAGATCATCTTCTCCGTTAGGCTTAAGATTCTGCAAATGCACAAATGTAACTCTGAATCCTGCAGAAGTTCAGTCCTGATCACTCATCTCAACCATTTCTTAGTGTTCTTTTTGTACTTAGACAGATCTGATTAATTTTACCGCAGCTAAAAATCATGCAAATATAGTTGAGAAAAAGACATTTAGTGCTTTATTGCTCTTCCACACAAACTCCAGTACTAACTGGGCTCAGTGTTTTGAGTGTTATTCCACTGTACAGTACATCACAATGTTAATTTTCCACATTACTTTATTCCCTCTCTAGCCCATATTTTACAGGAGAGAAAACAAACGGCTTGTAATTACATTGCATGCCAGAGGAAATTAAGTAAACACACATTTTTTAATGCTTTTGGCTGTTAGGGTGAGAAACAAAGGGCTCAAGTTAAGGCCAATATTAGAGTTATGCAATTGCTCTGGGATACAAAAGACAAATGCTGTTGATTGAATACTGGTAGCATGGAAACTATCATTGTTGAACTCTTTAAAAAATAGCATCTTTCCTTTTCAATAAAGTCATTCTTTTTTTGTTTTATTTCAAATAATAATAATGGGAAAATCTTTTATAAATCTATTTAAAGTGTTTCATGGCATGAAACCAGGTTATCTGAAGGAACGCCTATCCCTGATTACATTAACACTTCCTATTAGATCTGACAGAAAAGACAGGTTGAGAGTACCATCTGCCAGGGAGTTACATTTGGAGGGTCCCAGGAAGTGGGCCTTCTCTGCTGTAGCACCCAATCTGTGGAACATTCTCCTCCCATCCATTAAGTCAGGTTAGCTCCATCTCTCCTGTTATTCCAGAAGCCCCCAAGAACTGGTTATATCACCAGGCCTGGGGTTCCCTGGGAACCAGAAATATTTTTAGATGGATCCACTGTAGTTGCTCTGTTTATTCTGTCCATGTGGTTTGTATAAGAATAACAGCGACCTTCCTGTACAAGAGAAGAGAAGGTCGTGTTTTTAATAATGATTTTTGAAAATTTTTTATAATGATTGTTTTAATATATTTGTTGTTTTATCAATTGTTGTATGCCATCCATAGTTGCTTTTTATGAAATGGGCAGCCATATAAATGTGATCAATAAATATGTAAAATAATATATATTGTGCAATTCAGCAAAAGGTGAATCAGAGGATGACTCTCTAGACTCAAGTCAAGGACATCAATGATGCAAGAGACAGAAAGAAGGTTTAAAAAAATACCCCATTCATTCATAGGGTTAGGATCAAGCTGATTATGGTTTAATGCAACCATGAAGAATACCGAAAGCAACACAGGTTGAGACTTATTTATTTATTTTTATTTATTTTGATTTGTCAAAAACGGTAGGCACATTGGCGCGCTTATGCACGCCCCCTACAGACCTCTTAGGAAAGGGGTGAGGTCAATAGTAGACAGTCTAAGGTTAAAGTTTTGGGGGCTGGAGTGTGTTTGAGCTGGAGGTATCAGGGGGAGTCTGGTTGTGCCCAAGTGTTTGCCTGATGATGGCGGATTAGATTCTGCCAAAACGTTGCTACAACTTCAAAAGTACAACTATAATGACACACCCCAACCAGGCACCCAGACGAAACCTAGCTTCCTAATAAATGATAGCCGTCCATTTACTCAGAGCCAAGCTGCACTAAAAGCCTCCAGTACAGGAAACACAATGCTGCCAGCCAATCAAGACAAAAAAAAGCTACAAAACAGACAGAAGATATTAGAAACACCAATCAAGCAGAACACAGCAAACTCCAAGACCAATAAACACAGACCAAGACTGCCAACCAATCAGGATGAAGAAAAAACCATTCTGGCACAGCAATAGGCTAGCCCCAAATTTAAAACTGAAACAGCTGTGAAAGTCTGACTCACAGACAAACACAATACAGAAGCCTGATGATGGCAGATGAGATTCTGCCAAAACATTGCTACAACTTTAAAAGCAGCAACGTTTTGGCAGAATCTCATCTGCCATCATCAGGCTTCTTTTCCTAATATATATATATACTGTATGGATCTGACTTCTCTGGGTTTCCAAATTTATAGTAGAGAAAAGATCTAAGCTTGATGAGTTTTATAGATTTGTGGACACAGTAAATTCAGTTCATTTTCCCCATTAATTCAGAAGGACCTTCACCTACTTTAAATAATTTTTACCCATGATAACCACCTAGTTGAAGAGGATATTTCTGTTCACAGCCATCTCAAATTTATGTTTTTTTTTAAAATAAAATCACAGTAACACTGAAACATCCATTTGCTTAGAGGTGGCATTTAATAAAGACAGGACCAGCAGTAAATGAGATAGAACTCAATAGCACAAGGATCCATGTAGTTTAGAAGAAATGTGTTAATCCTTGTGGGGTCCTTGGTGCTTTCTGAGCTTGCTGGTTTTCTTGCAGATACTTCATTATCCAAACTAGGTAATTTCATCAGTGCTAGTCTACTAGCACTGTTGATGTCATATAGTTTGGGTAATGAAAAGTCTGCAAGAAAACCAGTAAGCTCAGAGAGCACCAAGTACCCCTCATTTCAACCTCAAACTATAAATATTCTCCTTTATTGGTTAATCCTTGTCCCTGATAGTTACATAGGAGTGTCCCCTAGGCATAATCTAACAGTATATCTAACTGAACGTCATCTATGATAGCTAGATTCTAGGAGAAACTAACTTGCTGCTTCCCAGATGGTTCTCCTCATTCCTATCAGCCCAGTCCAAAATGACCAGTGTCATGTTATGGAAATTGTAGTCCTAAACATCTGGAAGTTCTCTTCTAATTTATGCCAGTTTGGAAGTGATTCTTGAAATTTTACAAAAGGTGTTCTTTCTATCTCTATCCAGAGATATTGAACATGAGATTTATTGAAAGAAAATCATATACTTTCCCATTGAAATGCAGCTTTTCCCAGGTCTCACATGAACTTTTCTATTTACTATCTTTTAAATTTACCTTGATTGCTTCCCCCCTGCCCCAGAATAATCACATTTCTCCTTAATCTTTCCCACTTTATAAATGCATGGCATTTCCTTTAAAAAAATACTTCTTCATTGTAAATGTTGTACTCATTTGCATCCTATAGCACATTTAACCTTCATGCCAGCAACAATGGTACCCTGTGCATGGGGGCATGTTTGAAATCCTATACTCAGGACTGGATTGGAAATAAAAGACCTGGAGACAAGGAAAGTGAATCCTTAGTAGGCATCCATAGGATTACATTTGCCCCTTTTCCTCTCTTGATGTGTGCAAGAAGAAAGTGGCCCACACTTGCTATGGGTAATAGAGAAGGAAGAAACTAGAAATCTGCAGCACTTTTCTGCCTCACTAATTTTCAGAATGGAAAAAGATTTTTGTTTGGTTTGGTTTTTTGAAAATCAAAGCTTCCTAAAGAACTTGTAGAGGGCGTGGAAAGGGGCCCATAACCGATGGACCCCCCTTTTATTCAATCCAATTCACTTGACTCTGGTCATGTGGTAAATAATGACCCCCACGTTATGAGGATTTTTCCCTTCTGGTGTACATGCAAGTGGTTGGTTTGTGCATATCCTGTTGTAATGAAAATGCGGCTGATTTACGGAGGGCTACCCAAAGTTAAGTTATTAATTAGAAGATGCATTACTGACCCACAAAACATCGTTCTGAGCGGTCGCTGCCCACCGACCCCAGAAAGACAAAAGATTCCATTTTACAAAATCTAGTTAACATATCAAAGAGCAGTAAATGTGCAAATTGATGTCATAAGGCATCCTTTATTGCTTTTCTTTTTCAGAACAGGGCCTTCCCCTCCCCCTCCCCTCCCCCCCAGCACTCCCTCCAAGCCTCTTTGACAAGGTTACTCATTGGAAAGAAGAGCAGCTATTTTATGCTCTTCAGATGTTTACCTTCTGTAAAAGACACTTCAAAGATTGCTTATGGGACTCTCCCATCACCCAGCAAACACTTTAAACCCATTGTTGTGATGGATGGATCCTTCCTGCAGATTTAATAAATATAAGCAGAAGCCAGATCTGTTTTTCTTTTCTTTTTTTGCAGGGCCAGCTGTCTGCACAATAGGCAAATCATTCATGGGTGGCCTACACGGACTGGCCTCTTTAGGAAAAGAAAAAACCTAAATAACTGTTTAATGCTTTCTTTCTTGGTGTCTCCACCACTGCATTACTTTTATTAATGCTACTCCGGTATTTTTCTCCCACTTCTGCAGAACTGAATGGATCATAAATATCCCATATCATTCTTCAGAAATCCCACACTCCGGCTCATTCTTACGTCCTGTTTGATCATCTGGGCGCATACAGGTGGGTGAATGCGGTGATTTACCAAATGGTAGCTTAGCAGGGGGCCATCCAATTCGACCCACCACAGGCCGGTCATCAGTAGCAACAACCTGCCTGGTGAGAAAAAATTTTATCGTGCCTTTCATTTGCCAGTTCTCCGAGAACAAATGGCCGGGTTGTAAAACAAGCTTTTCAAGATGTGAACCTTTTGCTTGGACTAACTCAAAAAGAAAAGCTCCCCCCACCCTTCTCTCTCTCTCTCTCTCTCTCTCACACACACACACACACACACACACACACACATACACACACACACTTATCCATTTATTTTTAAAAAATTGTTTCACTTCTCTCATCAAAAAATTGGGTTTGAATTATGATTCAATAGCCACCTTACATGGATCTTATGGGGTAGAATATGTAATATATGCATTTATTCATGCACAACACATGCATTGACTTAGATAGATACAGATCATCCTTTTTCATATACAAATAAGGTTTACACACAATAGCATTTCCTAGTGAACTGGCTTCACTGTGAGGCAAGACAAGATGAAAACTAAACTTAATGCATTAATCTACTAGATTTGGACAGATTTAGGAACCGTTCCTGATTGAGCAAGTTCTCTTCCTTGAAAGGGTGGAGTAAAAGTAAGAACCTGCTATTCCCCAAAAGTTATGAACCATAATTTTGAGTAGCCCCAGCTAGCATGACCAATGGTAAGAGGTACTGAGAGTTGTAGTTCAACAACATCACCACACAGCATGATCGGTTATATTCATCTCTCCAAGACAGTCAGCAACTTCCTAATCAATGTCTTCAATATCATTTTAAAAAACCCTGAAATCTGATTGCAACTATGCCACATTGTGGTGCATGCGGCAAAATACCTTTGGAGATTTGTATTTCTTTCCCTCCAATCCAGATGGCCCTTGCTTACTTCTGGGGAAGAAATATTGAAAAGGACTTCCTGTTGTGGTTAAACCTTGGTGGAGCAACAGAATTTTCCTCTTTTTTTTTCCCATCTCCTTTCAGTCCAGAAAACATTTTCTTAAAGGACAAGAGTTTCAAAAATGCCAAAAACTTTTAAAATAATGTCTAGTGTAGTGCAAGGGTTCCTAACTTTGACTACTTTAAAACCTGTGGACTTCAAGTCCCAGAATTCCCTGGACAACCCTGACTGAGTGCCTAATCATCCTGTGTTCTAGGCCATCGGTGTTAAACTTGCAGCTGTCATGTTGCCATCACATAGCATTTTGCAACTTTTTCTCGTTTCATGGAGCTGGGGTGGCCATGGCCTGCATGTGACACATCCAGCTCATGGGTTTGACACCCCTGTTCTTGGCTGTTCTTTTAGTTTAACTAGTGGCTTGTGCAGTTATCCTTGTTTTGCCCACATGTTCTGACTTCTCCATCTACTGGGTTGTCCCTGGTCCTCAGTAGAAGGAAAATATCAAAGAAAGTAGAATCCACTATATAGAGCTACTCCAAATGCTGTTGCCTAAAGACCAGTTACTTAGACCCATCCCATAAGCCATCATATAAACTCAAGCCAAATAAAGTAGACTAAAATGATAAACTAAATCAAGTTTTTATCCTGATCTTGATTATTTTGGGAATGTGGTCATTGTCTCCAAGTCCAGTTGTTAAACATTATACTAATCTTCAAATCCCTCTGTTAACCATTTGTGACTGCACTTTTTTTCTTTATTTGTGTGGGTGTGTATTTGGATCACCTTTTGCTTTTTGTACACCAATTTGTTTTCTTTTTTGTTGAAGGTGCTGGACATATGTTTTTGTTTTGTTTGTTTTTCTGTTTTGCATTTTACCTTTTATGATAATACAAAATAAATATACTTTTTAAAAAAAGTCAGGTGTTCATGCCTAAGGCCAATCAGTTGACCCACACAGTGTGACAGTCCTCCTTCAATATACTTTACAGCAGGCGTGTCAAACTCATGTCATCATGGGGGCATGACATGACACATTGGGACTTTTCCCCACTTCACTAAACCAAGTGGGGGCTTGGCCAGTTTGTGATGCATCCAGCCCAGGGGCCAGGAGTTTGACCACCCTGCCTTACAGGCAGCAAATGTAAAGAAATCACCTTTCTCCATTATCCTGTCAATGGAATATAAAGCCACCATGTGAGAGTAACAAACAATGCTAAAGGTTCACTGTACAATTACTGACAGAGTGGTAAAAATCATTATTCCAAAGGCCAAAGTTGTGATACAATAATGAAGTTATCCAAATAAAGTTTTAAACTTAAGTAGAAGATGAAGATAAAAGAGTAAGGTGCAGTATTAGCAGAGTGTTTCCAAATAGGCAGACTGAATCCAATGAGTCAAGAACTGGCAGACTGCATTTCGTTTTAAAAGTCAGACAGACTCAATGCATCAAAGCAAAGTAGTTATCAAACTGAGCTCTTCACAGAATTGATCCAGGTCACAACTGAGATACAAGCATACCGTATGCCAAGATGCTTCTTATTACATGCTCCTTCATACAAAAAGTTCAGAAAATTCCTTGACTTCTTTTGGTTGCTAGGCAATAGCTATGCAGGATTCTAATTAGGTTTGCATTCTGTGTGACCCCTCCCCTTTTTTCTTTTTGTCAAAGCTGAAGACAAATTAACCCTTGATTTGCTGCTTGGTGAGGTTCCTGCCATCATTATTTCTACATGCAGCAATAGCCAGCTAGGTGGCACCAGCTCCAAGATGTTTTGTTTGGGAGATTAACTATCAAAAATAAGTTATTCTATCAATAACTCATCCCAGTAGGGTGTGATGATATTAACCAACTTCATAAACATATTTTCAGTTCAAATATTGCTTTAGGATCTGATTCTGCCACAACTAGCCATGTTCTGTCAATAATTTTCTCTACAGTTGGCATGACTCTACCCAGTATCTTAAGGACTCAGACAATATATTCTTAATCAATGCCTTGGTAATGTGCTGCTAGATTACGTGCACTAAGACCCACAGATTTCACTTTTCAGAATAATTTCAGGCTGGATGGCTCAAAAGAGATGAAAGTGCTACTACAAGCTGTGGTCTATCCTCCTCTTTCTACTTTCTTTCTTCATCTTCATCAAAATTTCCAGCATTTTCACTACCAAGATACCCTGGAATTTCATTATGGAGTTGAAATTATAAAGGTTACTAGTTGCTTCACTAGCCAAATATAAACCTTGTCCATAATGACCAAAGTTTATGTTCTGCCAGTGCCCATCAGTTCCATCTATGTTGCAATGTTACACTTTCTGTTGAGTTCAATGGGATTTGGCACACCAAACATAAACACAATTAAGACTGCAAAGAACAAAGAAAGCATGTGCTAACAAAATAAAAGTGATGCCATTTCCTGAAATGTAATGATGTTACGAGAAAGTAGTACATCAAGATCATTGTCAAGAAGACCATAACCCTAAACATTTTTTAAAATTTCAAACTCTTCTGAAGTATAATAGTAAGAATGAAGAGACAAATCGATTGGGTGAGTGACAGGCTCTCCTAATATACAATTCAACAGATAACATACCAGTCTCCCATTTTTCAGGCTGCATAGAATTCCATTGTTCATTTCTGCAAATTACTTTGCATGCCCTCAAGTATGCACAAAATTTTCTACTGGAGAAAACCATGTCAAGATATAGATATAATATTTGGCTGTATTTAATTATTCCTCTGTCACTCTAGTGGCTAGCTTCCTTCTAGGAATTTAACGCAATGTTCAGAATACTCTCCTTCCAATGTAATGTTCAAAATAAGTTTGTGTGGTAGATTGGGTGGAAAAATAATTGTTGGCTCAAAGACTGAGCTTCATGAATGAGGGGGAATTTGAAAGAAAAAAAAAAGCAATTACCCAATCATTTTAAGCATTTATCATACTGACATAGAAATCAGAGTAGCAGATCTCAAAATGTTCCATTGTAATCATTTTTAAGTTATCTCACATTTTTTATTCCTTTTAAAGAACACATTGCAACAGGAAGTCTTTCTCAAAACAAGACAAAGAGCGAGGTATCTCCATTCTTACTCACAACCTTCAGCATCTCTGTTAAGAGTCCTTTTGACCCATTGCTCTCTGCTGCCTTCTCTCCAGTCCTCAGCTTCCCTTACAGCTGATGACAATTAAATCTATAGTTGTAAAAAAAAAAAAAAGCTTCACTTCATACCACTCTGTTGTAATTATAACTTTGCTGCTGACTTCCAGATCTGACAGGCTCCATCTTGTCTGCCTCTGGATGCTGCGGCTTTTATCTACAACCTCCACCTCATTTGGAAGAAAATGAATGGTACCAAATGCCAAGGATCAGAAATACATATAATACAAAGTACAGCAAGCCAGAAGAGGGGTGGGGAGAACTTTGGAAGGTAGGCAATTATATAGATTTTGCTTATGGGCTTTCAAACGGTATTATCCTTTGCTGCTAAAAGGTGTAATAAAAATAATAATAAAATATCAACAGTAATCATAAATTAAATATTAATTAGAAGGCACAAGTTTTCACCAGCTCTGATTCACTTCCTCAGATGTACAGAGTGGCTAGGCTGTTGTAGGATTTAAATGGAGATGAAGCAGAAGGAAAGGTGGAAGAAAGGGAGAAGATATTGTAGGTTGATTGTGTAGATGCAACTTATATGTGGACCTGATTACAAGTACATTAACACTTGTGGGGTGTGGAAAAAAAAACCCATTGCATTTGTTGAGATCTTGGAAGGTTGCCTGAAACCTTTTGATGTATATGACTTCACCAATTTTTTCATTCTGCTCAGCAGTGCTATTAAAAACCTGATTTTCTTAAACAGTCGCCATAGATTTGCTGTAGAGTGTCCTAGGGCAGTGCAATGCTTTAATATGACTTTGTCTTTGTTTTGAGCCTTGATGTCAAACTTGTGTCCATTAATTATTTTAAGCAAAGTTTGTCCATTTCTCCTAAGTAACATCCAAAAGGGCATTGTTGGCAAGCTATTACATCTATCCCATTGGCAGGCTTATACTTGCATATAGATAGCTGCCTAACCTGAAGAAGATTCTCATAAGCAAGAAGAACAGGACGATGATGTCAATATGGGAACTAGACCCTGGCACAAACCCAAATGTTTATTTGCCTCTACGTCCATGCCAGCAACACCATGCCAGGCACTAACAAACAGTCCCACACAATTAGCAATGCCTTCTCATGCTCTTCTCCCATCTCATTCCAATTTAAATCCTACCCCATTCTATGCATCTGGTGAAGCAAACTGAAGTTTTCAAAAACTTATGCCTTTTTTATTAGTTAACAAAGGTGCTGCCAGATTCTGATTTTATCAAACTGAACTATTTCGGAAAACTGATGTTAAGTGTGGAACTCCCGTGATTGACTGTTTGGCTATTGTGTTTTTATTATTCTATAGCTTTGTCATAGTTCTTCTCATGGATGTTTGATTAGAAATCATGCTTGTTTCATGCACTTCATAATTAAACTACTGGAAGCCCTGTTGATTGAGACTGGGATGAATTGATAAATGTCATAGCATGAATTTATAAGGCATAATATCCACACAATTGACATTATGTTTTGGACCAAGATAATCCAGAACTACCAGAAGAATAGACATATCATCTGGAAATCCTAAATAGTTTAGTTTCAATGCATTAAAAAAAAACATCTGCTTTCATTGTGGGTCTTTTCAGTAGCAGCATCTCTATTATAAAGTAGCATCTCTAGGTAACAATATCCACCTTGGTTTTCAGGAAGTGAACAAAAGGTTTTTATAACAGCTTTTGGTTCTAATTTACTGGGGTCCAGTTATGGTTTTTATTTGGATGATTTCATAATTTTGAATAGACAAAATTTACTTTTATGTAAACCAGTCACAGGTTATTCCTGGATGGAAAGGGTAGAAATTAAGCAACTAAAAATAAACAAACAGAAAGAGTTGTGGCTCAAATTTGTAAATGTTGATTGTCCTTGAAAACCAACAGCAGGCAAATGATATTGTGCCTGTATTCCTGTAAGGCACTGTAAGAATATTATGTTTAGACCAGAACAAAAAAAGGCAGAAGGCCTTTAGAAGTGTCTTTGAACATGCAACTGGGACAGAGATCCTCTGACTGTGTCTTCTAAGTAGGGTTACCTACTATAGGGGTACACTAGCATTGCCTTTCCTCATAAAATGCCTGCAGTGTTTTGTTTTATTTGAAGGCAAAACTCATGAGAAGTGACTCTTGCTCAGAATTTGGAAATTGATTAATGATTAAACATATTTAGATTAGTTCTGTGCAAAGTAGTAAAGATTTGCTGATGACACAGATGCATTCTTGGGGGAAATGGATGTTAATTGCTGTCTAGACATTTTATTACTACAGTGGGGGTACTGCCGTTGACCATTGTGCTCCTTCTTCTTACTCTTCTTTTTTTAACACGTTAGTCCAAATTAAATTGTTTGGTTTTTGCAGAGATAATAATATCATTTTAGGGTATGTAACTGAGAAGGCCGAGATACCAATCTTAGTAGTTCCGAGGCAAAATGCCATGTGCATATTTCCAAATGATGGCAACTAGATTTATTTTATGAAAGCCAAATTCTCCAATTTGTAATACATAAACTATATCTACATTTTTAATGACCTTGCACTATGGGCCATATTTGCATTTGATGGCCGGGATTAAAAGCCTTCCTTCTACACTCACACGCATACATATATGACTTCCACTCCTAGTCAGTGTTACATTGCATAGTAATTGTTTAACTAATTTCACTGTGATTGATGGGAAACTCTGCCAGCTTGTGAAATGCAACAATTCACTGTAATATTTAGGTATGAAATGGTTTAGACTTTCCTAGAATGTCAAATGATATTCCTGTACTATGTAGGAAAAATAAAGGCACTTTTTTCTTGATGATTCTTCAATATCAAGAACACTGAGGGAAAAAAGTGAAAAGGGGATTAACATATCTTATAAACATTCTAAAAATTAGATTAAATGCCTTAAGTTAGTTCTGTTGGCTTTTGTTCAGTTTGCACTCAGATGCAAAGGTAGTGCTGCATACATGCAAAACAACATAATACCAAGTTCCCTAAATAAATGTTTTTTTTAAAAAAAACCAAAATAACACCTTGTTTGTATAATTAGTGTTGATTCTTCAGAAGGCCCATACAGTTGAAAAAAAAATTTAAACACAGCATTATTTGAACTCAGATACATCTCCCAAAAAATTGAACATTGTTATGACACATTCAGTTTCTTTTCCCTAATTAAAAAAGTATTAAGCGGTAACTGAAAAAAATGAAAAAGCTTGAAGAAAATGAAAATAGGGTTGTGACAAATATACATCTCAAAGATCTAGGTAAAATTAAAAACATAAGTTGAGATAAGTGTTAGGCACATCTTGTTTAAAAAGGAAAATCCCCATATGCTTCTTGAGGAGCTATTTAAAAAGACAATTATTTGATGATATTCCAGAAATATGAGCAAGTAGAAAAGGACAGAGAGACACAATTATAGATAGACATTCTGATCATCAAGTCTGAGAAAGTTTAAGATAGAATGGGCACAATGTTACCAAAACCAAGATTGGAGATAATGATATGAAACAAATGAATAAATATAAACAATATTAACAAGAATATGATAAAAAATAACAAGCAGGAAATAATAGTTTTCAGAACAGAAGTATGGGTCAAAAGCAGGACTACAGAGATTGGGTTTATAAAAAAAACAATGGAGCATGCCATACTAACATATACTAACATATACTAACATATGGAGATGCCTAAAACAGAAAAAAATCAAAATATTTGGGGGGGAATAAGTTACTGAGAATAAACTGTACAATAAATGTTACTAGGGTAGGAGGAGTCACGTTTCAGCATAATAGGATAAAGACATGTATATGACAACTATTTGAATATTTGCATGAGAGAAGAGATTATTAGAATGCAAAGCAGGAGACAATGAGAATGCAAACTGAGAAATAGTTGAAAGACTGACAGAAGGTTGATGCCCTCACCACTAGCCTCTTGGAATGATGTCTTCATGAACAAAAGTGGTAACTTTTTTTGAAGAGATTACTTACCTTATATATCTCCAACAGGAAAAAGAAAGGTATAATGTTAATTCTGAGGTCTACAATATGGGCTGCTTTGGCTAAAAGGAAATGAGTACAGTTTCCTTAATCTAGTCCAGGAGTGTTAAACTCACGTCTTCACAGCGCCATCACGTGACATATTGGGACTTTTTTTTCCCCTTCGTTAAACTGGGCATGGGCAGGGCCAACACATGTCACATCTTTGGGCCGAGAGTTTGATAGCCTGATCTAGTCCAAATAAAGTTATCATGAGTATGCCACAAGGATCCCTTAATGGAGCATAGGACAATGAGGTGAGGGGGTAATACAATTACATCCCAAAGTTTCTTGGGATTTAGTTAATTTGAACATGTGGGATGGAATTGGGCAAAATAAGTTCTTTCTATCCTTATAAATTGTATATATTGGCCTGATAAGCATAATTGTTTCATTAATATTCCTCACATAATTTATGAATGACATATTAAACTCTGATTCTTCACTGCCTACTTCAAATATTGCAGATTGTTCAATAATGTACCAATTGCTTAAATACAAATCAAGATGACAACTTTGTGAAACAAGCCATGCTAGGAAGGGTGGCTTACCACACTATGACTGGAAAATAGCAAAATATTGGTGTTTTCCAATCATTAGAAGCACAAATGATGTTCTTGGATTATCTGTAAATTAAAATTTCTTCCCTTGAAAAAGAAGCCACAGAGTCACAGAGGTGGTATTCAGCAGGTTCTGACCAGTTCTGGAGAACCGGTAGCGGAAATTTTGAGTAGTTCAGAGAACTGGCCAGTACCACCTCTGACTGGAGATTTTACAGTATCCTTCCCCTGCCATGCCCACCAAGCCATCGCCCACAGAAACGGTAGTAAAAAAAATGGAATCCCACCACTGCAAAAGAGCAATATTTTTTGCAGATGGTAACCATTTTGAGTTAATGTTCTCTTTAAAATTATTATGTACTCTTTTTTTTTTCTCAATTTAACCAAAGAGTGTTTTAAAAGTTACTATAGAACCCAGACTGAAGGATGCTTGTTAGAAGAGACAGGGAGGAGAAAAAGAATATAGTTAGTTATCACTTCTAAGCAGAAAGAAACAGCCTTCTTATGATCCTGCAAATTCCAGAGGTAAGACCATTTTCATGCCTGCAGTCATATCTCTATGGTAGATTTGTTCAAACTGTCTTTTATGCATTGATTAATGCAATGTATCCATATTAGTTATATAATGTTCTTGACCTTTGTATGCAGATCAATCAATAAGTAATTGATAGAAGGCTTAAGTATGGGGTTTTTCCACATCCTCCCAAGTTTTGGTCCTGACCTTTGCAGAGAGAGATTTCAAAAGGAAACTGGAGTTTAAGCCTACATCATACTTCAGAATAATGAAGAAGAGGTGGCACTCAGAGGTTCAAGAAGATGCGTTAAATTCTTGTTACAAAATTCCCATTTTAAACATCTTCCTTGTGGGAAGTTATTCAGCATCTTCTCAGCAACAGAATGATTGAAACCATCATCTTTACCAGATGCTGTGCAGTCCAAATATAATGCATTCACCACCAAACAGGCCACCTGGTTCCATACTGAAAAAGTCAACCGGTCACAAAGAAACAGTTTTTGTCAGATTCATCCTCCAATCTGAGTACTGTTTATTTTTATTTTTCTGTTTCCTTATTTCTTCAATGCAAAGGATCATACTGGGCAGAAACAAGCTACATACATGTCAGCCACACTGGAAATGCAGCACAAATAATAATAGATTTAGAAATATATATACAAAATACACACACACACACACACACCCCTAATAAAAGAATTTCCTTCCCTAGTAATAATTAGAAGAAAGAACAATCATTTATTTGGTTATTTCTTTAAAACCATTTTCACAGACATGATGGATAGATTTCTAAATGTTAATTTGACAGCTCACTTTTATGAATATCATTTTTATTTTAACAAAAATAAATAAATTCCATGCACTTTTGCCTAATGTGCATAGTTTCCACAATGTTCCTTAAAACAATGCTTTTTATGTATTATTTTCATGAATATATATGTCTGCTATGAATTTCCCCTCATATTTTTTTTTACTTTGCTTGATTTTCTAAAAAAACAAAAAAGAAATAAAAAGAAAGCTTGCATTTGTGGGAAGCCCTCTGCCCACAGAAGAATGAAATATTTTGGAAAATATTAAAAAGGTAGAATTTTATATTTCCCTAAAGGAGAAATTGAGAAACATGCTCTTAAAGACAGAAATCAGGCCTCAAGTCTTTCTTAATAGCCCATAGCAGATACCATCACTTAAGAGATAAAGAGCTTATTGAAATAGGACAGCTATCTAGATGGCTCTATTCATAAGCAAAGCAAATACTGCAGGCAGAAATCCATTCAAGACAGGACATTTCAAAACTCCAGCTAACAAAGACGGAATGGTAGAATTAGAAAGCAGCCCCTCGCCCAAGATCCAACACAGGATGAAAGCTATTAGCAACAATAGGAACTGTCCAACACCCTTTCAGAACACAAGGCGTTTCATAGCACCACCCCCAGAACAGCTCAAACTTCAAAGTCACAGAAACCTATAAAGATCCATTCCCTTATTCAACCATTTTGTCAGGTGCACCAGAACTACAAACCCTGGAGGTTCTGCTTCATCACTAAACCTTAGTTTCCAATCAGCCTCCATGTTGTTTCCAGTGTTTTTCTCCCAGCTTGGAACTGAACCAGATGGATTTTCCTTCCAACACATTTTAAATTGGAGAAGTGCAAATTTTGAACTATCTGCAATCAGTCATCAGTCATCAGTTCAAACTCTCACATCCTTAGTCAATATCAGATGAGGTGGCACATCAGCCCAATAAATATGTATTATTTATAAATGTATTTAATATTTGTGGTTTGTGTGATGGTTAAAATATTGCAAATGTAGATACATTTGCATTCAAATGCAAATTAAATAACTTTCTGTCCCTTTCTTAATTATATGTTCTACAAAAGTGATACAATCAATTAACAGATCAATACTCTTGCATGTTTTGCATAAATTATTCTCTCATACTTAAGGCTGCATTGAACAGAGCAATCCAAATGCAAAATTGTGTTTCCATATTTAGCTCATCTTTATTTTGCTGGATTCTTTACAGTCCAGGGTATTCAGGGGTTGAGAACTTGTTGTGAAATAAGACGCAAACTGCCTAAAATTAACTGCCTGATAACATAGGCAAAACAAAAGAAGTTAGATTGGTGATCTTAAAACTTTTTCCAGAAGGAATAAAGGGGACAAGAAGGAAATTATGTGCAGTATTGGAAGGGATCATGACAAATTGCAAATTGCTAACTTTGAAAAAGGGAGCAAAAATTAAGTGGCTGAACTTTGTCCCGTCTAGAAGAGATCAGAATTGGAAAGGAAGAATATTGTTGCTGTAATAACTGTCCATCAAATAAAGAGCAAATATATGTTCTGCCACTGACACTAAAATCTTAAAAGTGAACAGAAATATATGCTATTAAGCAGTTGCCAAATTAAAAATTAGGCACAAAGATCAAGGTACAAAGGGTAGATCTGACACAATCCCAAAGCCATGTTTTTTCAGTTGGAAAAAAAGTATCAGCTTGGAATGGTGGACTGGCAGGAAAATAATAATAATAATCGTGTCTGTTATGAACCCAGTCCTCATCTCCAATTTCTGCATCTTAAAAAAAGAGGCAAAAGAAAGTAAAATACCAGCTACACAAAATGCAGACATTTGGCTCTAAGCATGCAACTACAACTTTTAACTAGTTGAAATAGTAGATTAATCATCTGAAGATTGAATTCATGAAGGCAACAACCTTAATCCATCAATTCAAACTATAATTAGTGGTTGCAGCAAGGAAAAGTAATCTATAATGAGCAAAACACTTCTCTTTTTTCTTGGAAACAAGGCAGATTTTTTTTTAATAGAGTTCACATTATCTATCATGGCCTATTGGTACAAGTGGTTTTTTGATTGGTCCATTCTTTTTCTAGAGCTGGGACCAGGGGATAAAGTCTGAATCTCTATTCGGCATTCAGCCACATTAGTTCAAGATCTCATAGAATCTTAAGGGATTGTTGAAGTTTTCTAGTCTAAGCTCCTATCCAGGGCAGGAGATCTTATACCAGGCCTATCAAAATGGCTGCCCCCAGGCCGGATGCATCACGTGCAGGCCACGCCCACCCTAGAAAAAACATGATACGTCACGATATGTCACATGATGCGATCGAGTTTATGCAATCGAGTTTGTGGAGCACTCACAACTGTAAGAGGTGAGCTGTTTCATTGATAAATTGTTCTCACTATTCTTAGTTCCATTGCTGCCCGTGGGTGCTATGGAGAATAAATTGACCCCCTCTTCCCTGTGATGTCCTTCAGGTCACCCCTAATCTTTTTTTTTCATTAGGCTAAACATATCTAATTTCTTTAGCCATTCATCATATAATTTAGACCGTAGACCTCTTATCATCATGGTTGCTCTTCTCTGCACTATCCCCAGCACTCTTTCTAGGGCTTCAGCAATTTTTTTGTATCATGGTGACCAGAACTGGATGCAGTATTCCTAGTGCAGCCTTGCTAGTATAGAATGGTTCTATCACTTCCTGTGATCTTGATTCTCTCTCTCTCTCTCTCTCTCTCTCCTCTCCTTCCCTCCCTCCCTCTCTCTCCCAGGATTGCATTGACTTTTCTGGCAACTGCAGCAACTGCTGGCTCATGCTTATGCAGTGATCCACTAGGACACCTAGATCCTTCTCATAGGCACTACTGTTGAGTGTCTACTACTCTACCACTCTACTGTTGTCTCCATTATTCATTTATCAGTTGGGGTGGCATATCAGTCTGATAAATAAGTAATACTGCTACCCAAGCATCCCAGTCCGATAAAAAAGTAATACAGCTAGCTATTCCAGTCCGTCTCAAGGCTACCATGATTGTGCCACCCCCCCCAAAAAAATAAATATACAAAGCAGCCAATTTTGAATGGGCAAATTTCTATTTTTCAAAAAAAGAGAAAAGAAATAAGATGTAAATGTGGACACAATACTTCTGTGATACAAATTATTTTCCTCAAACAGACCAAAATCATGACATCAAAATTCAGCCATATTGTGACTAAACAGTAATTCCCGTCCGGCAATATTATTAAAAGATATTTATTTTGTGTTGATTTATATCACTATGTTGTTGGAATTTCCTCCGGGAGCTCAGAGAGGTGTACATAACTGTTGGTTCTTGCATTTTATCGCAACAACAAAGTTCATGAGGCAAGTTCCACTCAGATGGAGCTGTAAGTTGTCCAAAATCATCTAGGAAGCTTTTATAGACCTCCTCGCTGTTATTCCTACTCCTTAACCAATATATCACATTGGTTCCTGTGTGTGTCATTGGTTCCTCTGTGTGTGTGTGTGTGTGTGTGTGTGTGTGTCCCTATTCCAAAGCTGCTCTTTGGGAATTGTTTCCTAATATGAAGCCCAAGATCTACATAACATGATTTTCCCTGGTGTGTGTATGTTGTGAGATTTAGCAGTATTATAGGAGGAACAAAATATTTCCAAATAGTTTTCAAAACTTCAGGAGCTACACCCTTGACAGATTTAGAACAACTGTCTCCCCATTGAAGTTTCATTGCAAGTAAAACATTTATTTCATAAGGTATTGGTGCCAGCCTTAATAACTGTGCTGAACTGAATGAGACTTGTTTTGTTTTAATTCCTTATCATATAATTGGTAGTATAATTAATGCTGTTTTATTACAGTAAAGTTAATTCTTTTAAAAAAATCATTCTGTTTGTCCTGAACTGCTTAGACTGCTCAGAAAAGTGATCTAAGATTACTTTGAGAGAATTAGGGTTGTTTTACCTCTGGATGGCCATGAAAATTTGAATTTGTGTTGAGGTGTGAGGAGAACTCGATCCCTTTGGAGCACTTGCAAACTGGATCTCTATCGAAATTCTGCTCAAGTTCTGAGTTCCCGTCCAGTCATTTAACTTGTATGGCTCTTTGATGGCTCTCTATACAAGGTCTCCATGCTGAGGCTTCAAATGACTTTTTGAAAATATTTTAAAGGTATAAATTGAAATTTACATCAGATCCATGGCCCACCTAACCCAGCATATTGTCAATAAACCAGCCTGGTCAATAAACACAAGGAGAGTGTGCGTAATCTGAAAGTAGAGTTGATGCACAAGCCACATTTTTGGTTTGGGCTGAGGGGAGAGTTTACCAGGAGAGATGGGAAAAGGGCATATCTGAGCAAGCCAGCCACAACAAAAGCGGGTTATGAAGAGCTGGCAGAGAAGCGGATGATAACTAGATGTTTGCTGCTCAGCGAAGAGGCTCGATCCCACGCTACCTGCTGTGACAAGGGCTGTTTCCGTTCACCCTCACATCAATGGGCAGCTTTTGGGGAGGGATTTGCTGTTGTTGTGTATGGTACCGCTGTCTCCTGTATTATCATCTGAAGGACTCCTGGGGATCTTTTCTTTCTAAAAATATGTGTAATTATTGAAAATAATTTGTCTCCAGAACCCGTAAATAGATTGTTAAAGTGGCAGCCATCCACAGGCACAGTTAGCTATCACCAACAGATGGGGGGTTGGCTTTTAGGATTTCTCTTGGCATGGCACATAGCAAGCGTACACGCGCACACATGCACACAAAAGCCTTTTGATTCTTTAAAGGTACACTTTCCCACCCCCTGTCCATGCCTGCTCAAATGTTTGTTTCTCTCATAAACAAAGCATTTTTATGTGTCGAAAGCACCACATGGAAGCTGGCATTGAGCCTCCCTTGAAATTTTTCAACTGGTTCCTGCTTCATATGTTGGGCGGCCAACATTTTTGAAGAATGCTAAATAGTTTGATAGCCTGAGGGAAGCAATGCCTTCTGGAGGAGGAAAAATTGTCAGAATATTAGTGAATCATTTTTCTCTGCTGAAGTTAGATCTTTTTAAAAAAAAAAAAAACACCCTTTTTTCCCCCTTAGACTTGCATTCCATTGATATTTCCGACTGGGAACTGCAGAGGAAGAATATGCAGAGATTTTTCTGATTCTCAGCATCTTCCTGACTTTTCACAGGAATTTTCCATGATTAGAATACGAACATGGGAATTGCATGGTAGATTAAATGTTAGTTGGTCTATCTTGTTAACAAAACACATGTCTCCCAGTCTCTGTAAGCCAAATATAGAAATTATGGTCATCATGGTTCAGCATCTGCTTCTGTGGAAAACCAGGGGAATGCCAGCATCTGATTGACATGTTTATTTGTAGGAATGGCTTTTTACACTTTCACAGATGAATTAGAAGTGCAGAGAAGTACTGCGACTCAGGAGTAGAATGTTTGCTCTGTCTGGATTGTTCTTGGCTCCATCTTCCCTCATCTCCAGATATGGTTGGAAAAAGCCATGCCTAAAGTTTCTGACCAGATAAGGATCAAACACTCTGGGGATTAAAATCACTGTAAAGTAGTTTCCTAGTCTACTACTCATTGACTGCAGACTCCATACAGGATCTTGGATCTCTCCATCTCTTGCAATTTGATAGTGTTGTTTTACATTTCTAAATCTTTTAGAAATATATAGTTTTTAATCTTAAATTATTCAGTTTTAATGTTTTACTGTATTTATTACATTGTACCACCCAGACCCCCTCTGTGAAGGAGATGAGTAGTTAATAAGGAGAGAGAGAGAGAGATAGATAGATAGATAGATAGATAGATAGATAGATAGATAGATAGATAGATAGATAGATAGATAGACAGACAGACCAGTAAATAAATAATAAATATTCTGGATCAAGTTAATGCTAGTAATGAATACCCTGTTCACTATGTTTACTAAGCTTCATTAACTTAGTCTGAATCTGATCCCATATATCACGTTTAGGTGGTTAGATTTTTGAAGGGAAAACTAGCAAATAAAAAATAAAAAAATTATTAATGGATGCATTCTAGAATGAATGCAGGACTTTATGATTTTTTTTTTGTAGGCCATAGCTATTCCTCTCTTATCTGCATCCTATAGCTGGTTGGGGTATCTTAGCTTAGCTTAGCCCTAAACAATCTAAGGATTGCTTTGGACTAACATTAAGCACCTTTATTACTTCTGCTTTTCATAAAACATACAAAAAGCCTGCCCTTACCTCAGTTCAGCTCATCTTGCAAACACAGCCAATCAGAAAGTCATTGGAGCCATTTACCGATTCCACCAAATGTAACAAAACATGATTCAAGGAATCAATTACAGGTAGTCCTCAACTTATAACAGATTGCTTAGTGACCGTTCCAAGTTACAACAGCACTGAATAAAGGAACTTAAACTTTAAAATATCAGTCAAAGTCCTAGATTTCTACTTTAAACAGCCATTAAAATTTAGGCTTATTTTTTCAGTACAAAACCATCTGTTTAACAACAATTCAAAGTGTTTAGCCATCTTTCATTTGACTCTTGGATGAAGTTTGAATGTAATTACCATCTGCATCATCGGTGTGGCTAAATGCCCAATTTGGAATATTTTTCTTCTATTCCAAAAAGGATTCTAAATGTTGTATTGAACATAATTCTGGATATATTGAAAATACATAGCTGTATATAGTGCATAGTTTAAAATCCTGTATTGCTATATGGTCTTTTCTTTTCTTTTAGAAGCAAACTCATATCAGAGAGATTTAAAAAACTAAAGTATAAACTGTATACCAATAAAGTTGTTCACTCCTCTCATCAGAATTACATTCAATTCAATGGCACCTGTTCCTTTTACAATGTAACATAAACAATATGTTGTTTCCATTATTTAATACCATGTTAATAAATTCATAATAACATACGAACTTAGCGTTGTTAGCATTAATAGCATTAACTAGGTCCATATGTAGTTTTAGTTTTTATACAAGGGGTCTCCAACCTTGGCAACTTTAAGACCTATGGACATCAACTCCCAGAGTTCTCAGCTTTGCTGGTTGGCTCAGCTTTGCTGGCTGAAGAACTCTGAGAGTTGAAGTCCACAAGTCTTATAGTTGCCAAGGTTGGAGACCCCTGTTCTATACATTTGTGTGAAGATGTGAGTGGACTTAACTGGAAGAATGAGAACTTGAGACTATTTCGAAGGAGATGAATTTGTTCCTGTTAATTTCTACAGCATATGAAAAGACAAGAGATTAAAGGCATAACATAGGGTTTTCCAACCAAAACAACAGCTTCTCGTATAAACTGGACAAGACAGTGACATTCAGATGGGAAAATATAAAAAGTCATGACAAGACTTCTTAAATGTTATAAAAGTGGGCAGGAACTATGGTATTTCAGAACCTTTGCAGAAAATGAGATGTCATGCAAAGTAGGTGTCCTGCTTGATTCTTCTGGAAGCTAACCCTAGCATAGTCAGCTGGATTTTAAGTAGTGTGTATAGGTATGTGAATGACAGAGTAAAGTGAGAAAGGAAACAATAGAGGTCATATACTTGCTGTAGGAGATGACCAGGCTGAGCCTGAGGGTGGGATCAAATGCATCATAAGTCATGAATTCCTGTACACCCACAAGAGATCTAAGTCCAGCCCACCTTGAATGCCTTTTTATTCCTGCTCATTTTCCTTGACCATTAGTAGCTCAGATTTTTGTAGAGAGCTTAAGCTTGCAATAAATCTTTATACTCATTTGAACTGCCTGAATTCTCCTGATTTCTTCGGCACTTGACACTTGCCCTTATTTCTATGCATCTTGAGTCTTTGAATAAAAAACAAATACAACTCCTAGTATTAACCAAAAAAAAACCCCTTCATTAACAATTCGCATGTAACTTTTTCAGGCACGTATGTAGCTTAAAATCATAGTAATTTGTATGTTCAGAGATACATACAAATAACTCCCTGAGACATCATTTTTAAAAACAAAGAATTACAACCTTCTTTGCTTTGGCATTGTAAATTGTTCCCAGATTGGACCAAGGATTATAGCTATATTGCCTTTGTGTGGTGTCACAATGCCTTCCAGTATCACTTGTCCTTAATTGTCCTTTCATCTCATCCATTTGACTTGAAATTAACACTGCTCTCCAGGAGCTGCATTAACTTGAGAGCGAGCAAAGAAAAGTGAAGAGGCTTAACATACCTTCACACTGCAGATTAAGTGCCTCTTTAAAGATGTCATCCCAGATGTAGCAAGCGACAGTCCTACTTTCCCCTGGCAACAGCTGTGAAGTCACATTAGCTGCACTGCCTTATGCTGCTGAACAATATGAGGGAATTAAAGTGGCCTTTTTAAAAAAAATAACTTGGCTGTGCTTTGGAGATGTAATTTTCTCTGAACATTTACAAAAGGGCAAGCTTTCTGGTATGCTTTCCCTGCCGGCAGATAAAGATAAATATGGGTTGATGCCCCATAAGAACTGCCTGGTATATTGGCTCTATTCATCTCTCCATGATGGGATCAATATTATTGGTATGATCTCGGAGCCTTCTGTGGTTAGTTCTTGGCTCTAATGCAGAGCATAGGCTTCTTCTGAACTATTTCAATCTATCTGCTCCATCCAAATTTTGGAGAGAACTTTAGCACTACTAGGAAAAAGTGTACTAATTGCTTGTGGCAAAGAATAGGATGGCACTGCATTTCTATTCTACATACTAATACATATTGGAATACACAATATCCTCCTCAACATTTGAACATAGCAGGGAAACTTGTAGTTTTAAAAGCTCACCAACTGATGCCCAGTTCTTTCCTTCGACACCTTTCCACTTCTCTATCCCAGTAACTTCTACTTGAAATGAGCACTCTACTTTCCTTAATGGTTTTGGTCAAAATTCTGTTCTAAGTAAGAAGCATGTTGGATTCTCCTGTACTTAGGAGCAAATCTTATGGTATTTAGTGCAGGTTACCTTCTAATAAGTGACGGTCAGGTATGGTGGCCAATTTAGTGAAAGAATTCAACCTTGTGAAACAATCTAGTAAATATCTAGAGCATTTGAACGTATGTTTTGTGCAAGGGGGTTACATCTGTGCTTCCTGAAGCTGTGCTGGCAGAACTAACACCTCTACCCAAAACCAGAGGTTCAACTTCTCACCTTAACTTTCTCACCAAACTTCTGAACACCTCCTGGTTTGCAAGGAGAAATACTGTGGTATGGTTGCTTGATTTAATGACAAGTGGGAATGATCTTGAAAGACAGTAGGAAGACCATTAGCCAGGCAGTTGTCTTCCTCCTGTTTCCTAAGGTTATTCCCACATACCATTGTGCTTACTGAAGTCGCATATCTCCTCAGCCTGGTCCTACAACTCTCCATCCATACACTGAATGTGAATATCTATGCAACTGATGCCTAGGAACATATACTTCTAGATTCCAACATTCCCACTTGAATGAGAATCCCTCTGCAATCAGAGTCCTCGTTTTCAATGTGCTCTTGAAGCCCTTGATGTAGGAAAGGACCAACCTGAGCCTAAAGGAGAAATCAAGCATGTCATCAATCTCAAGTCCCCTCACGTCCACAAGAGATCTGAGTCCAGCCCACCTTGAATCCCAATGAGTCTTATCTACCACCCATTTGCTTTGCCCATTGAAGTTGAGATTCTTGTAGTAAGCGTTAGCATGCAAATAACCATGGTTAAAGTGAGGGAGGCAGGACTGGGAAAGCTCCAATCTCTATCTCCTTATCCCACATCCCATATCATCCCTCCAACCTTTTCACAGGACACTAAGGGGAAAGAGGCAGGAGTGTTCATGACATGAATTCTGTTCAAACTTCTTAGAATCCTACACTGTATTTTAGACCAGGGGCCTCCAACCTCGGCAACTTTAAGTTGGAGGACTTCAACTCCAAGAATTCTGGGAGTTGAAGTCCGCCAGGCTTAAAGTTGCCAAGGTTGGAGACCCCTCTTTTAGACTACACTTTGCATTGTTTACAGTACAGTAAACAGTCCATAACCCTGATACTGCGTTTCTCATAGGCAACATTTACAGTTTGCTGGGGAAGGAACATTAGCCTTGTGTTCAAATATTAATTATTGATTGGAACGTATGCATACTGTACAGCTTCTTCAAATTTCACCTTGGAGGCAGAGATAAAAATCTCCTTTTGACTTATGATGTCTCTGTTTCCGTGCATTGATTAATTCTTTATCTAACGAACAAAATAAAATTTTGTTGCTCCTACATGTGTAGGTCATTTCTGTGAATAACCTGGCTATTAAAGGACATCAAAATAGATCACTTCACTAAAAATTAAACAAGACAAAAGAATCTGATGCACAATTTATATGGGTTTAAGTTTAATGTGAGGATTGCCAGGGAGGCTTCGCTCCTCACTAGGTCCTGTCTTCAAATTCTAACTCTCAAACTAAAGCATTGTGAGCAATCAAGCTAGACATTATTTGCTAAATTAGTCTTTATTTATTTGAAGGGTATCAGTTTGAGTTCCAGAATGTGGCAATTGTTTTATAATAACAACAGCAAACAACCTGTCCTCCATTCATCCATTTTTCTCTACTCCCTGTGTGTGTTTCCCACCTGTGCACACTCTGTTAAGCATATCAGGCATATTTGCTAACTTGAGTGTTTTATGAGCCTGTCGTCTTAGCAGTCATAATTGCGCAGAGCTGTTGCATTTGAATCAATGAGCTTCATCTTGAAAGAGTTTAATTTTACCCTCATTATGTATGTGTGAATTTTGTGGGGTGTGAGCGTGCATATATTTATCCGTGTCAGCATATAAACAATTACTTTACATTCACCCCACATAATCCAAAGCACAGTGCAAGTTCTCAAGATGACGTTCATTTCTCAGAGCCAAGGGTCTAGCCTTAAAAAGTGCATTCAGTATCAAATTTTGCGACAATGAATTCTGAATTATATCAGCAAGGCATTTATTAACAATAGATTCTTGACATCTATTGCAGAATGTGCAGAAGGGTCTAACATATTCCCAGCTTCAAAATACATTGGGGATTAATATATCTGAATACTATGGCTATCTGTTCAATAGGATTTATCCAAAATTACATACAGGATCTATGTGCATGTGTGCATGATGCCTCCTTCATGCAATTATACTTAAGGATGGGTTTTGATTAAAACTTTTGACCATGAATGGAATATCTTTTGATTAATAGCTAAAATAGTTATTTGATATTACAAATTTATTAAATCCAAATTTTGAAATTCAGGGTAACATTACTTTTCCAAACTGTCAGTGTAATTATCTTGGGTATTCCCCATGTGCAATGTAAGGAGGAGTCTACAAAATTGTGAAATCCCACAATTTTGGAATCTAATTCAAAGTCCTATTAACATGTACCTAAATACTTATATATATATATATATATTATTTATTTATTTGATTTGTCAATCGCTTACAAGATACAGGTGTAAGAATAAACATAGTTTTGAATACATGAGATAGATACTTATAAGAAAAATAAAGAGAAACAATAGGACAGGGACTGTAGGCACGATTGGTGCGCTTATGCATGCCCCCTACAGGCCTCTTAGGAAGGGGGTGAGGTCAATAGTAGGCAGTCTAAGGTTAAATTTATCTGTTACAATATAAATTTATAAATTATAAAATATAAATTTATAAATTATAAATTATAAATATAAATATTATATTTAAATTTATATGTTACAACATTCTTTCAAAAAGATGGATATGACTCAAATCTTAATACATTGACAAATTTCTTTCACTAGAGGAAGTCTACAGTTATGATAAGTTCTTTGAGGATTCTAATAGACTCAAAATAAAATATTTTGACAGATTCATTTCCATTTCAGCTTAACGTATTCTAAAACTTGAACACAATTATGTTCCATTATCAAGTATTCTAGCTTCTTATTCTTATTTTTTTTTTTTTTTGTTTCTCATATAATTTCAAATTTCAGGAACAGACTCAATCAAAATTGTTAACATACTGTACTAGGGTTCTTTGAGGCACCTAAAATATCTGGTCCATATTTGGCAACAAATACTTGCTAACATTGATTATATTGCCACTGTTGTATATTGGACAAAAATATGTCTACAGTTGTTGAAAATCCTTCAAATAATCATTACAAAATAATTGACTTAAAGTAATTGTTCCAGATGGTGACCATAGTTTCCAATATAATCTCTTCCCACCTATTTTTAAAATATTGTTAGAATTATTTCAGACACTGAACCTTCACAGTTTTGACTACCTGTGGTGGAATATAGTCCAGAATACCAAGAAGAAGGCAGCCATTTCCAAAGAGCAAAGAGACAAGTCAGCTTGGAATCTTTGGTATGCAAGAAGAGAGTGAAGTCGGACTCTAACTAGCCTTTCACTGTGTATAGCTAACAGTTATGCAGATTAGTGCTTTAGTCTGGCAAGATTCCGGGTTACTTGTGAGCAACAATGAAGAAACTACTCTGAAGTAACTCTGTAGGTTGTTCTTGGTCCCTCGGACCTAACATTACCCATAGATTCAATTTCACAGAAGTGAGTGCCATCTGGGTGCCATCTATTAGGTAGTATCATCTGGGACCCAGGAAGAGAGCATATCTGTTGTGGTGCTGACCCTTTGGAATATCATTCCTTGAAATATTAGGATGTCCTTCACCCTGTCAGTTTTTACAAGGCCTTAAAGACATGACTTTGTCAGCAGCCCCATAGATGTGGACCAGGCCCATGAAATGGTGGTGTTGATTTCTTGGTGGTGGTTTTTGTGACTTTTTTAATCTTATCTGCAGATTATGTGTATATTATTCTGTTCTTTGTGTTAGGTTTTTAATCCCGCTTTAGTTACTGTTAGTCACACAGAGTCATGAATTTGGGATGGGCAGCTATATAAA
The DNA here is from genome assembly GCF_049901715.1 of Pseudonaja textilis. Lineage (NCBI taxonomy): Eukaryota > Metazoa > Chordata > Lepidosauria > Squamata > Elapidae > Pseudonaja > Pseudonaja textilis. The sequence goes on along the minus strand of NC_141992.1, from coordinate 141,629,251 downwards.
TTGAGATAAATATAAATAAATAATGAAATAGAGTTTGTCCATCAATATTAATGACACTCAAAAGGAATCTATATCCCCCAAAAGCACAAATATGTTCTAAATGTTCCAAAATCTAAAGGGTTGCCACAAAGAAGAGGGAACGAACCTATTCCCCAAATCACCTGAGGCAGGACAAGAAGCAGTGGAAGGAAACAAATCAAGGAGAGAAGCAATCTAGAAGTAAGAAGAAATTTCCTGACAATTCAAACAATTAATCAGTGGAATGACTTGCCTTCAGAAGGTGTGAATGCTCTAACACTGGAATTTTTTAAGATGAGATTGGACAACAGTTTGTCTGAAATGGTATAGGGTTTCCTGCCTGAGCAGGGGGTTGGACTAGAAGACCTCCAAGGTCCCTTTTGACTCTGTTATTCTCTATTCTGTAGGTAAGCCAGAAAAAAATATGCTTTGTTATATGTTGAACCAAGTAATTGCCAGGATCTTTACAGAAATACATAGCTTCCCATAAAGGTTGATATTCAATTAACATTCCACATTAATATAAATGATAAAATAAATGCCCAAGAATGTTTTGAAAGGTAAAATTAAAAGCTTTTTGTTCAAGAGATCATCTCAGTTTAGCTAGTGAAAATCTTGGCGGTTTGTCCTGATATATATGGTTTGACTTAGTATAAAACAATTTTCTCTATGTCCGTGAAGATTCTCAGTCATGCAGGTAGAGTTGTCTGGAAATCATGGCACTTGGACTTCTTTTCTTTTTGGTTTGAAAACTTATCCAAGTAGCTCCTTCTCCACAGAATGTTCTGTGTGCCTCTTCCAGGATGTAGCAATGTCTTGTTTTAAATTCCAACTCTACAGTTGAGTAAGGATTATCCATTGAAAAGATTTAAAATTAGGGAGGTCACATCTCTAGTAAACTCTATCAGGTTTCCACATTTTGAATCTACCAACAAAACTGAAAAGCCAAAATGGGTGTATGTGAGGTATCCTAGCTATAAATTGTTGTAAAGTGCTACATTGGCCATTTGCTAAATTTCTGCCCAAATGTACTCATTTATATTTTTAAAGGCTAAGTAAATTGTGTTATAGTAGTGCTTAAAACCGCAGCCCCCAAATAATCACAAGGCACAACATCTATCTTGTAATGAATAATACATATAGAATTGTTGCATAAGACAAATTATAATGCCATTTGTTCATTTAATTAAAAAAAAAACATTGGTGACCATGGGGAAAAAAGTCTTCAGAGACTTCTAATTTCATTTATGTTTTCCAACTTGGAATTATGATATTTTTCTTATCAGGTCCCAAACTCTAGTCTGCGGTAAATTATTTCTCTTATAAAGGAAAAACAAGACCTATAACTTACTTACTTTCTTTGCATTTCACTCTGTAACCTTTAGTCCTTTCATTCCTTCTTTGGGTTACAAGAGTATAAAACCAGTAATTAACAACTTCTTTATTGCCTTTGCAATAGTAATTGCCATGTATAGCCTTGAGGTACTAAGAATAAAAGATTGTTTTCCCTCCCCTTGGCCCCCATATTTAACTAGCATTCAGTAGTTATTATTAGGATGTTGCCAGCACGTCACCTTATGTTACAGTCATGTAATTCCTTACATAGTGACCTCTGCATGCAGAAATCAATACTTATGCTGTAATATTTTCCTCTACTTGCTATTCCAGAACAGCTGCCAACAACAATCCCACCCACCCACCCCCCAAAAAACCAGAGCTCAGGAGAGATTAGATATCAATTATCGTGAAAGTGTCTGAAACTTCAAAGGACTGCAGAGAAGGGGAAACCATAGTTTATCAGTAGGGTTTAAGCGTCCTGCAATTATCTCCCATGTCACCCAGATGTAGACCAGTGGTTAGGAATGGAAGTGAGAAGACTTCGAAGAGAAAAGGAAAACATACTGAGGGTTTGGAATGAATGGAGGAGTGAATAAAAATGCAATTTATGCCTGGCTGGTTTGGGGCAAAGTTGGACAATGAAATAGCATACGAACCAACAGCAAATATAAATATTGTTCTTATATTCCATTTTCTCATAAGTGAATAGTACAGATTTGCAATAGAAACTAACATTTTGTTAGGCACATACCTAACAAGACAGATTGGTTTGTAGAAAAAGCTTTAAATGCAGAATATAGGTAGTCCTCAACCTATCACCACAATTGAGCCCAAAATTTCTGTTGTTAAATGAGATATTTGCTAAGTGAGTTTTGCCCCATTTCATGACTTTTCTTGCCACGTTTGTTAAGTGAATCCCTGCAGTTGTTAAGTTAGTAATATGGTTGCTAAATGAATCCACTGGCTTTACTCATCAGAAAGTCGCAAAAGGTGATGACATGATTCTGGGATATTGCAACTATCATAAATATGAGTCAGTTGCCAACTGTCTAAAGTTCGATTGGAGGCTGCAATGTCATAAGTCTGAAAAATGGTCGTAAATCACTTTTTTCATTGCTGTTATAACTTTGAATGGTCACTAAATGAACTGTTGTAGATCAAGGACTACTTGTAGTTCATTTCTCTTTGGAGATTCTGAAACTAGCTAGACTTCAGGGCCAAAATCAAGGGTTCTAGCTCAATCAGTTCCCCTCACCAACTAAAGAGAACAGCATGGTACAGGGTCAACAAAAGCCTTTTATAATTTTGAGAGGCCCAGTGACAAATATCCATTTGAGCCATCCCACCAAGATACACACACACACACACACACACACACACACACACACACTTTATTCTTGGTATATTCTTCAGGTTTATCTTCTGAAGGGAGTAGCCACGTGATTGTGTGAGAAATCTGAAATACCTCTTGAGTTTAGTCACATTAATCATATTTGGACAAGTAACAGTAAACACTGATTTGTCTGATCATTTCAAACATGGAATGATATCTCGAATAGGTTGAGGGCAATTCCTAGGAAAAGGTGCTGCACTGATCACCTTCAAAAGCCGTATTGCAAAATATGCCCAATATAAGGGGATCACTGCAGCCTCTTTTCATACTTATAATACTTTAGAGTGAGATGTTGACTAGCTGAGCATGCAGACGTTGACAGATTTTCAGACCACACATACTCTCACAAATGTTTATGGAGATTCTCAGTCATCCCGCTCATGGTTGTCCCAAAGGTGGTTTTTCAAGAGGCAGTTTTTCTTTGAAGATGTTTCATTTTTCTGGGCAAGCTGAAGAAGCTTTTTGGATAAGAAGTAAAACATCTTCAAAGAAAAACCAGAAAGTCCAGTTGCTTCTTAAAAAAGCACCTTTGGGGCATACTCTCACAAAGTATACTGAATTAGCTTTGTGTGTAATAATGGACCCAAGGCAACTTGTATGCTCTGATTGGAAAGAATGTTGGGTTCAATCTAGGGAAGAATGGCTTAATGTACAGTACTTTGCTGATTGGAATAACTTTGCAGATTAAAAGTAAATATGATACAAAATTTAACTTAACCTGGAAACCATTTCTAGATTACAATTTAATCCATAGAATTGTACCAGATGGGCCTCATTCCACATAAATTCTTAATATTTCAATTGTATAAGACTGCTTAAATTACAATAGACTTTTACTGGTGTAAATAATTTTTCATAGTTTATCATCTTATGGTAATATCATGGTTTGTACTATGCTGATTGCAATTACTGTTATTCATATTCTAGATTGTAATCATGAAGTTTTTTAAAATGATGTGCTTAACAACAACAACAACAACAACAACAACAATAATAATAATAATAACAAATTACAAAAGATATTATATAAAATAGTAAAAATGATGCTTAGACCCCAAATGGGGTTTATCTGTGAAGCTTTTGACTATTGAAGAATAAAAGGATAACAGTTTTCTTTTGGAATAAGCCTGTTTAACCAATATATTGGTTTTATATGATCATAGCCTGCTACAAGTCTATATGAAGTTGTTGGCATAGAAATCCTGTAAATAGGTAAATTAATAGTGCTTATTTATTTGCTTTAATTTGCATTGGCAGAGTCCCACATATTCATATCCCTCCTGTAAATATGTGTTTCTTCCCAAAACAAAACAGTGCCACAGTCTAACTTAGTAAGTTAGAGGCATCTTGGATGAGAAATTAAACATCTTCAAGGAAAAAAACCAAATCCAGCTGCCTTTTGGAAAGCCCTCTGGGGACAACCATGACCTGGATGACTGAGAATCTGCACAGACATCTAAGTTAGTTGTATGCTGAAGAAATAAAGCAATGCATATAAATATCAAACATTCCATCATTAACACTAGTAGAACAATTGCATCAAGGTCTAACATTTATCTAGCAACATTAATAAATGCCTCAAAACAACCAGCCTAGAAAGATGCATATGAAATTGTTTCCACTTCATAAATCTCATCAGTTTGTCCATTCTGAATGAGTCCCAGCAGAGGGTTTCTCCAGCTTTTGCTCCCTAATCCTTTTAACTGGAAAAATTAAACCACTGTTCTGCTTGTAAGGCAGAATCTCAGCCATCCAGCTATAACCTAAGTTAAGTGACCAATTAACAACAAAGAAGGAAGCCCAGAAGATTCACTTCACTGGAGAAGTACAAATGTGCTGTTTCCTATCTATAGGGCACCTTCAATGACTGAAGGACATCCTATGAAAAAGTATTTTAGATGGATTTTATTGAATCTCACTCTTGTCTACAAAAGCTCTTTAATCAACGGCAAGGTGTTGAGTTGTTGTTGTTGTTGTTTTTATGTTGTCAAAGCAAGGAGAAGTCTTTGCAAACATCTTAGAAGTTCATGGGAAGCTTGAGAGAAACAACTGCAGGAGAGTTCCATAATATGAGTGCCATGATAGACTACTCTGCTCTCAAGCAGCATGGAGTTCTCAAATGAGTTCAGAATATTGGTTTTCGACCAGTTGGTGCTCCCAAGCATTTTTCAGATACAATTTACTCTGAAATTAAATCTTAATAATCAATAAATATATAATCATTCAATATGCATGGTGTAAATGATCTATGGGCATGGAGCTTGGGAGACAGGAGGAAGAGCTGCAGCCTAGAATCAGGGATCTCCAAACTTGGTACATGTAAGACTTTTGGACTTCAACTACCAAAATTCCTCATCATGACTGACTGAAGAATTCTGGGTGTTCAAGTCCACAAGTCTTAAAGGTGCAAAGTTTGGAGACCTCCCCTAGTCTAGGTAATGACCTGATAAATGAATATTAGTACAAAAAAAGGATGGGATAAAGAAAGTATCTCAGAAAGAACTCTCCCTGGTTTTATGGAGAGTAACAGTAAGGAGGGTAAGGGGAGTCGCTTTCAGATTTTCAAGATTTTGTTGCTATATATTATTGCTATATATTATTGCTATATATTATTATATATTACAACAAAGATAATGTTAGTATTTATTTTTATCAAATTTTTATTAAATTTGTATCATATTAATGTTTTGTACTTCTTGCCTGAATTATTATGTAGGGCCAACACATAATGACAATTCAATGGTGATGCTATGTACATCAGGGAATATTGTGAGGTTTTTTAAGTGGCATATAATAAAGAAATGGGAAGGAGTAGGACGAAATTGATTTTTATTCTCATGGCATTACATGAGTTAAATGCAACGAATGTGTTTTTACATTGTTATACAATTTAAGGAAATACAATACCTGTTCTCCTGTTTAAAGGCTCTGATCGCTATATCCAAAGTTTGGGGGAATGCATGTTGTCTGGAAACTACAGGTCATGCACTCCTATCAGAATATTCATAAACATGGTAACTGATCAAAGAAAAATAGTCATCATGCTTAACGGTACAGTTCCAATGAAATGTAGAAAGTCTGTTTGACTGGAGTAATCACTCAGATAAGTTCTGGAACAAAAAAGTAGCAAGGGATGAGGGCTGAAAAGTCAGTTTGGCCAAAAGAAAAAAAAAACTTGGAAAGGAACCAGGAAATAATGAGAAGGGATACACAAAAAAATGATGGAGATCATGATACTCATTCAATAAAGTGCTGGTGTTCTATGATTAAATATATATGGGATAGACTTTTTTATCCTGAATCTTCCATATTTATGAAGGTCAATAGATGATTAAGAAGTTGTCAAAGAATGATGCATCATTAGTCAATAAACCGCAAGATGTTCATTCTCAATCATCCCCACAAGTATAAATGGCTTCAGGTTTACTGTATACAACCTTCTAGGAAGTTTTTTTTTTTTTTAGCAAACACACAAACATAAACTCAAAACTACAGAGGCGGAGCCACTGCTTTTAAGTGCTTTGTGGGAGGGCTTTCATTACCTGATGAGGGAAGTGATTAGTGATTCTGTGGTTTCATCTACTGGGTCTTGAATTTGAAAGTGTAGGAGAAGAGCAGGCAGAGCTGAGAGAGGGTGGAGTTAAGTGCATCATCAGCTTGGAGTTTGTGGAGTTTCCCACAAACAATCTAAGTCCAACCCCTCTTGAATAGCGTTGACCCTTATCTGGTGCCAATTTAGTGTTGAACTTTAATTGACACAAGATTCTTGTGTAGAGGCTTGAATAAATCTTCTGTGCTGCAAACCTAATGGATGGCCCTGATCATTTGCACCTGGAAGAAACACTGGATAATACACATGATACTTTTCTAAACAACAAAACAAAGAGACCTCTGGCTATACAGTAAGGCTACTGAAAAACCATTCATGTAATCACAAGTCTGGTTAATGATTTACTTTGTGTTAAGTGTATCATATGCTATGGTGAACAGCATTTTTTTCTAGTTCCATATTCCAAAACACTCTCTTACTTTATCATGCTTTAATCTGTTCTTTAAAAGGTAACCGTAAATGTAACACATAGGCTTAAAATCCTTAATGCTGGGGAAAATAGCTGTCTCTAATCTCTTTTTAAATTCTTTTTTCCTGAGATTTCGGATGCTATAAATATATCTCCTCTTGCATTCGTGTAAAAAAAAAATCTGATCATTCCTCATTCTGTGTTTAAAATGAAAAGCAATCACAGGAAACTCAAATCCAGAATAGGGTTTGAGTGGTGGAGTGAATGGTTGCAGTAGAGGTCCCCTCTGCCTTGCTGAATGTCACTCTAAAGCTCTAACTTTTAGACTTGTTGACTTCAATTCCCAGAATTCCCCAGCCAGCAATGAATGACATTTTGTGGAAATAGAATTCTGGGTCTTTGTTTGATCGAGCAGAACTTTTTCCAAATTCTAATAAAATTAGAGGTGGATTTATTCATTCATTCCTTCTTTCAGTGTCTACAAACAACTAGATGAGTAGAGATTGTTATACAGTATGTATGTAATCAGGAACTATCTGCAATTTATTAGAAAAAGCATTTAGGAAATCCTGGCACTCCAAATGTTAATGTACAATAACACCAGCGGCAACCGATATTACACGTGGTAGTTCAGCAATGCACCATCTAGTGGGTCATAAATTGTCCAGGGCTGAATTAGAAGACAAAGATGCCATTTACTGAGGCATATCTATGCTACAGGGCTGTGATATTCTGTACCTGGTGCTCAGCAGAAAGTAAACATCAATACAATGATTCATCACCACTCAGAGCCAAGATGGCATTTGTCAACTTATTGCGCTGATGATTGTGCTCTACTTACATTTAATGCAGCACAAACAGATGCAAAGCACGTGCTGTACTTTTGCAAATTAAAAAAAAAAACCCTCCTTAAATCAACTTTCTGTGCATAGAAAACTATCCTGTAAAGTTCTATGTGTTGACAAATCCCGGAACAAACATCATAATTATTGCAGACCTGAACAGACTGAATTGACAACAATATAGCAATGATGTTTATGAGCAGAAAATGCTTGCTTGGGGAAGACTGATATATTTACACCTGCTCACTAAAATGTCACATTTACATATCATAATTATTAAAGTGTTTCCATGTACAGTAGTCTTCATTTCCATTTATGCAGCGATGATCAAGAGCAATGGATGAGCTGATTTAAATGAATGGGAATATTTACATCAATCAATTAAGTGTGTTTGTCTAAATGTTGGTGGGAAAAATGAATGGAGGATATTTTCTTTTAAATATTAACCAGATGGGTAAAATGCATGGAATTTATTTATCGATAAGCTGATTTCTATGTAGCATAGAATATAATTTAACTATTACTGAAAGTCCCACCATTATAATAAAACTTTACACTTGCAGAAGGCTTAACTATGAGATCATTTAACCTTGGGATAATTTCACAATTCTCACCAGTAAAATTTACTCAAGGAAGGTGCAATGGAACTCAAGGGCAGAGTGAACTAGTGTAATTATATTTGTTTATTAGATTTATGAGCCACTTTTCTCACAGTTCCTCAAAGTGATATATATCAAAAAAAAATTCTCCATCTTTTCTCTACCACAGCAGTCCTATTAGGAAGGTTGTAGTGAGAATGTGACTGGGTCAAACTCATCAAGCTAGCTTCTATGGCTGAAGGTGAACTTGGGTCTCGCAATTCGAGTCTAGCACCTTAACCAATAAACCAGGATTTCTCAACCTTATCAACTTTAAGATGTGTGGACTTCAGTTTCCAGAATTCCAGCATGCTAACTATCTAGAACAGAAAAAGAGGAGGAAACAGAATGGAAAATAGCCTATCATATCTCATCCAAGTTTATTAGTTTGAGCTTCCACAGGTTGAAGATTCGTGAAGTTGCTGGCCCATCCCTTTACTTATTTTATGCATCTGCATTTCAATGTTTTTCAGGATAACGTACAAAAGGAAACAAAAATCCATTTCAAACCAGATAAAACCAGCATAATGAGGTATATGAGAGACATACGAGAATTACCTCATATCTATATTGCATTTTTACAGATACCTATACAGGAAGTCCTCAACGCTGTTGGTTTAATGACAGTTCATGTAACAACAGCACTGAACAAAATGACTTACAACCCATCCCCAAAGTTGTAACCATCACACTACCCTATGGTCATGTGATTGTAATTTAAGCTCTTGACAACTGGCTCACATGTCCAATAGTTGCAGAATCCTGAGGTCATGTGATTGCCACTTGCAACCTCCTCAGCTGGCTTCCAATAAGCAAGGCTTCCAATGAGGAAATCGGTTGGGAATATCACAAAACATGTTCACATGTCTGGCTTAATCGTGATTATTTGCTTATCACCAGAGTAAAAGTGATTGTAAAATTGGATCCAGTCATCTGATGATTCACTTAACAATTGCATCAGTTAGTGACCAAAATTCTGGTCCTGACTGTGCTTAACTGTACAGATTAGCCAAAGAAAATTGAAAAAAGAAGCCCAATTCCAATTTATTATATTTTACCTTTTTTCATAAACAGGGAAACAATCTTGGCTTTGACAAGTATTCTTGACAAAAACGAGATGAAAAAAAAATCCATAATCAACAGTGAATATTTTTATTAGGACGAATTAAAATGTGACAAGAAGCATGTTATGTTTTAAGGACCCTAAGATTATTCCACGTGCCCATCTGGGAATTCTGGGAGTTGAAGTCCAGAGGTCTTAAAGTTGCCAAGGTTAGACACCCCTCCTTTACTACTTTATGCTGATAAAAATGACAGGAGAGGAAAGACCAAATGCCAGGCTGTGTTTTTTAGCTATTTTTACCTCCAAAACAAGATTTTCATACATTGAAAGTAACACTCTAAGTCCTAGGCAAATTAGTTTCCCAGCCTACATAAAAAGGTCTTTGTTTTCCCCACCATGAAATAGACCCTCTGAATTCTTTCTGTGTCACCAGAGGACAAATATGGACCCCAGGGTCAATTTACATTTGAAAATGATGTTTGCATTTTCTGTCCACATACAGGTACGTTGTTACAAAAAAAAATGCGTTCTTCCACAAAAGTTTTGGTTATAGGCTGTTAATCAAAATCTATTCTAACTTTCCTATAATTGAAAAAAAAAATACACAGGATCTAGTTATTATTACAAGCTGCAGTAGGTGAGTGTTCACTAAAATGAGATTCTCGTCTTTAGCTTTTATCTTTTGAAATGATTTCTGTCTAGTTTTACTCATAAGAGGGATGCACTGGAAAAGTGACCCCAGATATAGCTCAAGAATAGATTTCAGAAAGTATGTGTGTCCATATTTTAATGTGTCAATTGCAGCCAGTGCATGCCATCCACCTTTATTCTGTTTTTAAAATTCAAACTCTGCATGCTGAGGTAAGGACTGTATCATTTGTATCAAGAAAGGAGTGTCGGCATGAGAGCATTTTCATTCTGGGCCATGATAGTGTAAACATTATCAATTGATCTAGGATTTAAGTGACCTGTCAGGAATCCTTGACAAACAAATTTTTCTCATGAATTATACATATTAGTGAAAACCATACTTAATGGGAGACTGGAAAGAGGGCAGGTATTTCCATCACCTAGGGGTGAAAACCCTGCAAATTAACAACAAGACGGTTCATTGAAGCAAGTAATGGATTGGTCTGTGAAAACAAGAAATCTTTGTGGCAATGAGTGTGATTATTCATATAGTCCATTTGCTAATTATTGCTTAGTATGAACATTATTTTCACCTGCTTCTGAGAACATGGAAAATGATGAGGGTAGTCAGCGAGCTTGGGAAAAAGCTACAATTTGAGCAATAAACTCGAGTGGAGCATGCTGACTCGATATAGAATGGGGTCCATTTAGGGAAAGGATTGTTTTTATGCATCTCTTTGTGCAATGTTTGTGAGTAAAGTAGTAATAGAGAGAATCCCTCAAGCTTTAATTCCAAATCAATGTGGCATTCAAGCACCTGGAGAAGGCTGCTGCTTTTCAGGAGCAAATGTCCTTCCACTCTGGATTAATTAATTGAGAATAACTACCATTCTCTGGCGCTGTACTTACCATTGCAAATCACACAATCACTGGTATAGTGTGGTGGTAAAGAGTGGGAATTGCCAAGAAAGACCCACGAACCAAGACATTTCCCCTATGGCTATGTTGTGTAAGCTGGCAATATATTGGGAATTACAAGGCATGTAACCATCTATCTCCCAATCCTTTAAAAAAAAAAATAAAGTAACAAGCCACCACAAATGCTTGCAATCCTGAATGGGAACGGGAGAGGCTGCTTATCCATCTTTACCTTATGGTAGCAAAGGATACATCAGGAGAGGCAAAAGAAGGGTAGCTGCACACCGCGAGTTGCAAGGCAGAAACAAGCAACTGCCTGTTTCCCCATGCTTAAAGGAAAACAATGAACAGCAGCCACAGGAAGCTGTACTCTCGAATAGCAGAGATAGCCTTTGGCAGGGAGCGTTGGGTTCTTTCCATGCATGACTGGCTTAATAATGACCCACTGTTAAGAAATTCTGATATAATGTATCTGAAAGGCTTTCAGCACTAAGGAAACCTTTGGATATTGAGAAAAAATATTATTGCAGCCTCCGACTTTGCATAAAAACCCATGAAATGTTGAACTTCTGCCCTAGTTTCCTTAATGAGCCTATGTAAGAATACCCTAGCATAACCAAAGAGCTGAAGAATTTCAGTTAAGAGCTCCTTCTATGCAGTGAAGAAATGCACAGCTTGTGTACCATAATGGGGAGTCTAGAGAGAATCCAATCTCAACAGAATACTGGGAGATTAGAGAATAATGCAGAACAACTGGTTCCAAACTTGGCAACTTTAAGACTTGTGCACTTCAACTCCCAGAATTCCACAGTCAGCTGTTCTGGAAGTTGAAGTCCAGAAGTGTTAAAGTTGCCAAATTTGGAGATCCCTAATATAGGATATGAACATTGTTCTTCAGAGGGAATGTTGCCCTCATTCCCGAACTGAGGATCACTTCCACTCTGTTTCTATTTTGTTAAGATTTGGCTTCAGCTTATTTACTCTCATTACTCTCAACTAGAGATGAGTAATCTCAGCATATTTGGGACATCTCATTCCAGTTCCCATAATGACCATAGAGAGCAGCTTCTTACAGTTTAAAAAAAATGGCACTGGAAACATTTGGCACTGGTAATTCTACAGCATGACCATCCAGATGCCAACTTGCAATAGCCCAATATTATTCAATGGATCTTGCCCTGCAGCTAGAGTAGAACCACTGCATAATGTTCACCTATCCCACCCAAGGTCCATGAAGCCACTTTAGGAGGATAGCATGATCTCTGACAACTACTGACAGATCCCTAGTATTCCTTCTGGCAAAGGTCAGCAATCAAGGATGAAACTATCCACAAGCAGTCTGGAGCCTAGGATGAAACTGATCTAGATAATCAGTATTTTCCTTGCATTCTTAGAATTGGGTTATCATCTTTCAATTTTCTTGACAAAGGAGAGAGAATCTGCTACCAAGTGAAATTTGTCATAATCTCCTGGATCCAGGCAGGTTTGAGCCAGTAATTATGATAACACCATAACCTTAAGAGCAGCCAAAACACTTCCTGAACTCATCCTATCAAATCCTTAGTGCCAGTTTGATTCAGCCATGTCTTGTCCACATAGTCAGGCTATAAAAATTGAAATTGATCCTAGAGGACTGGGTAAAATGATACAACAGATTTCCCATTTGGAACTGTTCAAATGGCAGCATTTAGGTCATTTTGAAGACAAGCGGGTTTATTCTCCAAAGGCACTGAAAATTTATTGCACCAGATCTTCAAGGATTATAAACTAATGTTTCATTGGGTGGATGACAATAAATTGTGAATAATTTGGAAAAACTATACTGGATAGTTCTCAAGAAAGCAATAGAGACAACAAGTAAGATCTCATTGTTTTCCCTTTGCCCCTTCCCTACACAATAGATATAATTTTGTCCTCTAGTACGTGTCCATTCAGTCTTGTACAGAATCCTTGTTTTAGCCTGCTCCATTTCTCAGAGCTTTTCAGTAAATTATAGGACAGCCTCTACTCTACAGCAGGGGTCCCCAACCACCGGGCCCCGGACCGGTACCGGTCCATGGATCATTTTGTACCGGGCCGCAAAGAATGAATAATCATGATTAAAATATATATTTATAAATGATTTTGCTTCCGGGTGTCTTATTTTGAAAGACAACCACTTCCGCCCTCGCCTAACTTCCACGCTTGACTCTTTGGCATGTATTTATCCTGCATCAGCAATGCAAGCTAGCCTTCGCAAAATGAGCCAGAAACAGTTCACTGGAGAGTTTTTTTGGAAAGGGTAAACAAGACAACAATGAAACAGCAGAAGGATCACAGATTGCCTGCAAAAAGAAAGCTGCATTTAAAAGAAAATACCAAGATTCCTACCTGAGTTACGGGTTCATCGCAACAGGTGATTCACAAGCCCCACACCCACTCTGTGTAATATGCGGTGACATATTAAATATAACGATTAAGGTTTTTGTTATTGGAACATTCACGCCCCTACCCGATCCTTGAAAAAGTGTTTCTGCGTGAAACTGGTCCCTGGTACAAAAAAGGTTGGGGACCACTGCTCTACAGGATCAGAACCACTCCACTGTGGTTACATCTTAACCACTCCACTGAAAAGCCAGGTATCGAATAGGGAAAAATTTCCAGACTATTCCAGAATCTATCAGATTCTTTAAGTCTCCAAAAGTAGACTATTTATATAAGACCACAACTCCTTCAGATGGAAATAGGTACCAGGAAACCTAATTTCACTGGGAAAACAGTGTCTTCATTGAAACTATTGCAATATAATACTTTCTAGATCACCAATCATTCCCTCTGCGACAAATGTTAAATCAAGGGTATGTCCTGCTTTATGGGTCAGGCTGGGACCAATCTGGACAGCCCCGTGGGTGTCATGGATGCTATAAATTCCTGATCTAGCCTGCTCCTTACAGCTTCTGCAAGAATGTTGAGATCACCTATCTGAGTCCATTTGTGCCAGATGGTACAATACTGTTGGGATGAGGGAAAGGAAATACACCAGCATCAACACAATATGTCTGAAGATACAAGCTATTGTAAATTTGCAGAGATGGCCTTGTGAGAAAGGATCATAGTAAACCTTCCTGGGTCATAGTAAACCTTCTATCATTCTCTAATATTTGTTTGCATTGTATCAAGTAACTAACATAGTGGCATAAGCATAATTATTAATTAAGAAATAATAGTATTCTTATTATAGGTATCATATTAACACTGTTAGGCCAGATGATACAGTAACTGAGCAGCTAAATTTCTGATTATTGGAAGAGTGATTAGAAAGTAATAACTATTTGTGTTTTTCTTATCAGTGATGATCATCTGAATACCTGTTTGCAAATAAACTGCTTCTTCTGCACATTTGAGTTAGTGCATTAAAAAGAAGTCTGAATTTGGAGAGAATGAATGAATGAGACTGTCCCTTGTTAGTATGGCGTGCAGCTCAAACCTTCCCCTAAGAAAAGCAAATTATGGGGAAAAATAGCAAATGCTTCTCAACCAAAATTACAGATAACTTTTCTAAGCACAGAGTGTAAGCCATACCAAATTCAACACACCCAATAATGATATATTTTATTAAATGTCAGTTAGTTACAGGAAGGCAAGCAGAGCCATTTCTGCCAACAGACAAAATGAGGCAGGTGGCTCAAACAGCAGATGCCAGGAAACAGCTGCATGGTACCCCTGTCCAACATGGATAGAATGCATAAGTAGTTTCTCATAGATTCAGATGAATAAAGGGGAGTGGTTCCTCGTAGCAAAATCAATTTTGTCCATGTGCAGGAGCAATGCTGTTTTGTATCATAATTCACAGTGATGGAGAAAAGATCTGGTACTCTGTCTCAGGAAGAGCAATAACAAGAGGAATTGAAGTCCAGGGCCAGACCCAAAACCAAGAAAACAAGAGCCAAGTAGGCAGAACTAGAGAATAACCTAGAACAGGGGTCTCCAACCATGGCAAAGCTGGCTGGGGAATTCTGGGAGTTGAAGTCCATTAGGCTTAAAGTTACCAAGGCTGGAGACCCCTGACCCAGAAGATGGTTAATCTTTCCTGCTTGTCTTTGTCTCGATTGGAAACTTTGTAGGACTTCCAATTGAGGAGGTACCTGTGACTTTTCAATCTATAGCTATGATGCCACACTGGTTAGAGCAGTGCTATGCAAACCTATTTCATTATTCTATGAGCCTCGGCTTTTGATACTACAGGAAGGCCTACCCCAGTCTGGCTGTCTCCAGATCTGATGAAATTGCAAGTCCAGATTTCCAATCAGTGTGGTTTTGGGCCACATTGTCTAGGAGTTATGCACGCTCGATACAGCTGCCTTAAAGGGCTGGTTGGATTTCAATTACAGAAAGGCACATTGTGACTGGGTATTATAAAAATACTTTCTAACAGTGTAAGTCTGAAAAAGAAAATGCATAGAAGAGAGGAACAGCGTTCAGGTTCACACAAGATGAAACACTATTTCCAAAGCATTTTCAAAGTGTGCCTGATATCCATACAATTGTCATCCTACCGTAACAACACACATATTTTTCATTTAATTTCTCAACCTTTTTTCTACCATTGACTGTTACCATTTTCCCACAATATCCCCTAATATTTTCTAAGGTTCACCCACAAAGAGAATCACAATCTCCATGGGTACAAATCTGTGTGTATCCCAAATGCTATCCTGAGGAAAGTTTTACCTATAGTTCAGCTGAATTAACTCAAAAGTTTCTTTCTGTAATGACCAGTGTGAAAGCTTGATTTAAGAATTGTTGGGGCCACTTGTAAGACTAAATATATAATTAAAATATAGTAGTAGGATTGGTCAAATGTGAGGTTATACTCTAGAATCTAGAAAAGACTCCCTTGCCAGATATGTATTTTATGCAGAAAGGATTGAAAACTTGGAAAAGAGAGAGAGAACATGTATATATTTTGTAAGTATCCAACTGAGTGAAGTTGAGTTGAGCTGTTGCATCCAATTACTGTTAATATAATACAGGGTTGTGTGAAACCATTTTGGGACACTTCTTCAGATATCCAGAGGATATCCAGATATCCTTTGATAGTAATCACCAAAACTCAAACTTGGATGACCTGCCACTCTTTCATAGACTAAATCTTAAGGTAGGCTTTGTGCACATAAAACAATAAAGCTGCTTATTCTTCTTGTGTCATATCTATCATCAGACATTGGCGATCATGTTGGCAATCCTATTTTTATCAACAGCCACACACAAAAAGTGCTGTTGAGTTTTGTCCAAACTGGTCCCATAGATTTTGAAGCCATGATATTCTTCTGCCTGGACCTTGTTTGCCTTCAATCTTACTTGGAAGATTAAATGAAGTATGCCATATTTTTCTGGGTATCGCACAGTGGTGGGATTTAAATTTTTTTACTACCAGTTCTGTGGGCATGGCAGGGGAAGGATACTGTAAAATCTCCAGTCAGAGGTGGTATTTGCCAGTTCTCTGAACTACTCAAAATTTCCACTACCAGTTCTCCAGAACTGATCAGAACCTGCTGAATACCACCTCTGGTGTCGCATCACATGTCCAAAATTTTCTAACTTTCACTTCTTTATGGTTTTGATTATTTCCCTTGGCTTTTCCAGGCTTATCACTTCATTTCTGGTTTTGTCAGCCCAATTTATACATAACAGCCACCTGTAAATCCATATTTCAAATGTTTCTAGTCTCTTCAAGTGGCTTTCTGTCAGAGACCAATTCTCCACTCTGTAGAATAAATATATAATAAATTTTTAATAGAATAAATAAAGCTGCTAAAGCATAAAATTAAATAAAATGGCCCCTACTACTTGTGGACAACATGATGTCATCACTGTGGCACCCTGTTGTGTCCACTCCACAAGAATGACAACTGAGCCCCACAGTTCACCTCCAGTTACAAAAACCTGCCTTTGCTTTAACAGTTGACCAGGCAAACAATTTAAATACATATTATTTTGCCCCATAAGCACGAAAAGAGGAAGAAAAAATAAAATCCATAGAATCACATAAAACTGTTGAATCTGAGCTGTTTCTTCCTACAATTATTTTGTGCACATTGTTTACATCATTTCCCTTTTGTGATTAAACTGGGTAAGAATAGATATGAGAATAGTTTCTCAGTTACCAGATAAACATTTAACCATCAGCAAATATCTTGTGACATTCCAAGGTGTAACAAAGGTGTATTACAGCCAACGTATTTTGTGAACTTTAGACAACTTCATAATCTTCAGTGACTATTGCTATAATGTGGCAGTCTTTAATATGACAGAAGATATTTTTGTTATTACCATGTAATCAGTTACTCAAATTTTGAGATTTAATGAGGCATTTATTATGATATTTAAATAGTCTTAAAGTTTACAATCTGCACAGCACTATCTGCACAGCACTATCTCATCTTAATTAAGCTAAAGAGTTTCCGTGGAAAAATATTATTAATGAAAGAATTAGCAAAATCTATATTTTGCCAAAAGTGAATACTCTCAGAATATATTAGTGTCTTTCTTTCTTTCTCTTTCTTTCTTTCTGCCTTCCTGCCCCCGCTCTCTCTCTCTTTCTTTCTTTCTGCTTTCCTGCCTTTCTTTCTTTCTTCTTTCTGGAATACAGTTGTTCAAAGGTATGTTCTGAGTAATGTCTTTAGTCAACAAATATATGGATACTTCAAGTGCTTGAGCTAATCATATAATAAAGGGATCGCTCCTGGTTTTTACAAATGTTAATATAGGCATTTAATTTCCATTGCTTGGAAAGTGTGAGCAGAAAATAAGAATTCTACTAGTGTGAGTACCAAATGCTTGTTTTATACTGGGGTTTGAAAGTGTAGGGCACTGCAGATCTAATGCTGTATTCAAGTTGCAAATTACCCTCTTTGGCACTGAAATATTGCTGCAATTAAACCTGCAGTAAAGTATTAAAAGCAGGGGGTGGGAAACGGGACCCTAAACTGCTTTTGCACTGAGCTACATGAATCTTCAGGGTAGAAGAAATTTTAATGGAAGATTTGATTAATTTTTTTGATTTTGGATTCTATAAACTCAATCCAACAGTATTTAGAGAGCTCTTGTTCTTCCATAGTAATCTATGACATCAGGGAGCTAGCCAAGAATATTCCTCTTACCATACTTCTTATAACAACCACCAAAAATTCTTACCTACAGGTTGTCTTTGATTTACAACAGTTCATTTTAGTGATCCGTTCAAAGTTACAACGGCGCTGAAAAAAGTGACTTATGACTGTTTTTCACACTTACGACCATTGCAATATCCCCACAATCACATGATCAGAATTCAGCCTCTTGGCAACCGACTCATATTTATGATGGTTGCAGTGTCCTGGGGTCATGTGACCACTGTTTGTAACCTTCCAACAAGCGAAGTCAGATTCACTTAACAACCATGTTACTAACTTAACTACAGCGCTTCACTTAACAACATGGCGGAAAAGGTCATAAAATGGGGCAAAACTCACTTACCAAAAGAAATTTTGGGCTCAATTATGGTCATAAATTGAGGATTGCTTGTATTTTTTATTTATTTACTTTTATATACCTGTCTTTATTAATAAGTTTCTACTATAGCCCAGTGAGTAATACTTTGTCTATCATCTGCACCTCTATAACTGTCTGGTTTGATTCTGCAACCCAACAGGACAGACACAGACTTCAGAGGATAATTGGGACTGCAGAAAAAACAATTACTGCCAACCTGCCTTCAATCGAGGACCTGTATACTGCATGAGTCAAAAAGAGGGCTGCGAAAATATTTATAGACCCCTCACATCTTAGACATAAACTGTTTCAACTCCTTCCCTCAAAACAACACTATAGAGCACTGCACACCAGAACAACTAGACACAAGAACAGTTCTTTCCCGAAAGCCAACACTCTGCTAAACAAATAATTCCCTCAACACTGTTCAACTATTTACAAAGCGTACACTACTATTACTGTTAATCTTCTCATCACTCCTTAACACCCATCCCCTCCCACTTGTGACTGTATGACTGTAACCTTGTCGCTTGTACCCTTACAATTTATATTGACTGTTTCCTAGTATGATTTGATTGCTTATTGTACCCTATGACTATCATTAAGTGCTGTACCTTATGATTCTTAATGAATATATCTTTTCTTTTATGTATACTGAGAGCATTTGCACCAAGACAAATTCCTGGTGTGTCCAATCACACTTGGCCAATAAAGAATTCTATTCTATTCTATCCTACTCTATATTTATGGAAATAATGTATCAGGTATTTGAATTATTGAAATGTATTTGTAATTGGAGTACCTATGAAGGATGAAGCAGTTAATGAATTTATGTTCTTGCTCTACTCTTTTTCTCTCCATTGCTCTCTCACCAGCACAAATACATACAAATAAACACTCGTATTCCAATGCACACAGTTGCAGACCTGATACACATGTAGCATTAAGCCATGGTTTGATTAACTACTCTTTATTGAAGAAAACTCAGTAGACTAAGCAATACACTGTGCTTTCAAGCGGCAGTATTATAGCACACACAATGCTTGCCAAGCTAAACCCAAAAGTCATATTATCTATGAACTCATTGTGTGAATTTAAGCATCGTCTGTGGAGTCCCAAAGGTGCTTTTTTTAGGAGGCAACTGGAATTCCTTGTTTTTTCTTTGAAGATGTTTCGCTTCTCATCCAAGAAGTTTCTTCAGCTCTGACAGGATAGTGGGGAATGGAAGGATTCAGAGCTGAAGAAGCTTCTTGGATGAGAAGCGAAACATCTTCAAAGAAAAAAACCAGAAAGTGCAGTTGCCTCCTGAAAAAACGCCTTTGGGACAACCATGATCTGGATAACTGAGAATCTCTACAGAGTTTTATCGTTTTCCTTGAAGATGTTTGGCTTCTCATTTAAGAAGCTTCTTCAGAAGTGACAATGTCTTCAAGGAAAAACAAAGTCCAGTTGCCTTTTGAAGAAAAACCTTTGGGATATTCAATACATCTGTTTACATTTCCAGGGACTGCACTAAATATTCAATCAGATATGTTGGATGCTTTGCTCCATAGTATTCATATCCTATGTATGACAGAACAAAACATTCTACGTGGTATGACTAAGGTATGCAACAGCCTAATGTGGCAAAAATGGACACTTAGAAAAATACAGAATTTTGGGGTTTGCCTTTTAGAAAATCAAAATTGCATAAAGAAATCCTAGACTGCAGTATGCCAAATCTTCCAAGTGCCTAGAGAATTTTGCTTTTTCTTTTGATAAACATTTAAAAATGTGATTCCATTGCTGGCAGTCTAAAATAATACAATCCTGGGAGAGATTATGCCACATAAGCCAAAGCAAGTAATTTGGTAAAATCAGAAACAGAAATCTTGAATTTGGCCTTAGAAGGATTCATGTCCGCCAAGAGCCTGAAGTGACTTTTGGCTCCGGTTCTTCCATAATCTAACAGAGAAAAAGAAATTTGAGCCAAAAATGTAGGTGTGCAATGAGATGGTTTATCTGAAAGTGATGTTTTTAGATACTGACTTATTGTTTTATCAATGCAACCAAGAACAGTCTTCTTAAATTATTGCTGAAATGTAGCAGCATCAGAAAATAGCAGCGCCGGAGTTGCACTTACTGAAATTGCAGCTCATCAGAAACTAATCAAAATCATATTATGTTCCCTGTATAGGAGGCAGATGGAGCTCAAAATATGTTCAAGGTAAGAGACCTTGGGCAGGCTCTCTTTCCTCAGCCCAGGCCCCTGGTTCCACTTCTACAGTACTAAACAAGCATGAAAGCCGTGGACTTCAAACAATAATGTCAATTGTCCTTAGCCATTTCTTTTATCAGAAAATAAGTCTCTTGATAGATTTCATATGTTGGCTCTGCTGAAGGCCTGGTCAGTGTGAAAATGTTTACAGACTGAAGAACTCACGTCTTTTAGAATAGAACCAAAGGAGGCTGACAATACACACATCCTGAAGGTAAGCAAATAAACTATGATGCCATTTACAGTAAAAAAAAATAATGGAACATCTCCATGTTTCCCTTGGATAATTTTCCTCCTTAACTGCTCAGCTTAAGGTTTGCTTTATGACAATATTTAATTATTTTATTGTATTTATTAAATGGATGGGCTGCCCATCTCACTGTTGGATGACTGTGGGCAGCCTACAATAAAACATTAAAACATTCAACATTAAAATGTAGCATACCTAATAAGCTATCAGGATTTCTAACTTTAATATTTTGAAATTTACAACCGGTTACAAAAAATAAGGGCGATGCAGTGGCTTGTCAGCTGGAAAGCTGGCAGCCCAGGTTTGAGACCCGAGTGCCATTTGATGGGATGAGCTCCCATCCTCGCCCCAGCTCCTGCCAACCTAGCAGATTGAAAGCATAGAAATGTGAGTAGATAAATAGATACCACTTTGGTGGGAAGGTAACAGTGCTCCATGATGTCATGCTGGCCACATGACTGCAGAAATGTCTTCAAACAACACTGGCTCAATGGCCTTGAACTGGAGATGAGCATGCCCTGTATAGTCAGCAACAACTAGCAGAGTAAAATCCACAGAAACTCCTTTACCTTTTTTTACAAAAGATTTTACCTATTGAAAGCCCACTTAAAAGGAAAAGACAATTTCCTCTTTTGTAAAATACAGATTAATACAGATTAACAGAGTTGGAAAGGACCTTGTAGGTCATCTAGTCCAACCCCCCACCCAAGTAGGAGACCCTGCCAACACCATTTTTGACAGATGGCTGTCCAGTTCTTTCTTGAAAGCTTCCGGTGATGAAGCTTCCACAACTTCTGAAGACAACTTCTGTTGCATTGGTTGATTGCTCTCACTGTCAGAAAATTTATCCTTATTTCTAGATTGAATCTCTCCTTGGTCAGTTTCCATCCATTATTCCTTGTCTGGCCTTCAGATGCTTTGGAAAATAGCTTGACCCCCTCCACTCTGTGGCAGCTTCTCAAATATTTTGACAGCCCCTCAAATATTTCTATGAATTAGTAATGATTACTATGATATTTTTTCTGAACCCACAAATTTGTTCACTTGTTTCTTTCATTTAAAAAAAAAAA
Source organism: Pseudonaja textilis (assembly GCF_049901715.1). Classification (NCBI taxonomy): domain Eukaryota; kingdom Metazoa; phylum Chordata; class Lepidosauria; order Squamata; family Elapidae; genus Pseudonaja; species Pseudonaja textilis. Next base: position 141,607,303 of record NC_141992.1, on the reverse strand, counting down.
GCTTGATGGCATTGAAATGTCCTTGCCAAAGTCTTTAATATCTACCAGTGGATTATACCTGGCTTCATATACCACTTTAAAGAAAACCAATCCAGCCCAATCCAACTATTGTTTAAGGTAACCTCTGAATCTAATCATGGTTTGATGGCTGGGGTTGGCCCTTAAAGATGGGCAGTGTATAAATTCAAATAAATATGTTCCAGATGCAACAACTGTGTGAAGCTCTTGAATGCATTGATGCAATATAGATACAAGAAAGTGTTCTCCCTTCCGTACATTGCTTTGTCCATTTTGAACAGAAGATGGGACGAAGTGTATAAGACAGGATGGGATGTGAACCAGCTATGTATATTTAGGGGAGGAAACGTGACTCTTGCTGCATCCATATGGTATGCTATCTTTCTCAAAATCTCTATCAAAATTATAATTGTGAAAGTCCCAAAACTTAGTCTTTGAAAGGAAGGCTAGGCACTGAGACTACTAGCCAAATAGGTAGATTCAAAAACAAGCTTAAAAATACACGTAAGTGGGGATAGCAACAAACATTGCAATATAGAATACTTCTTTTCAATGATACAATGCGCTACTAATGCTGCTTTTCAGGGTATTCCAGCTAACTCCTCTGCCAAATGTTCTTCTCCCTGTCCTCATAGGACTGACTACTGGTTTCATTTGTTTTTGTATGTTTTGATTCCTGGAGCACCCTAATTCTCCCTAATATTTCCAAGTGTTCCTGTTTGGTTTAGAATCTTGCCAGTGCTCCCTGGCTAAATTTACTATTGGAAAAATCATTGCTGCAATATATTTACTAATTATTAGACAGGGAACCTCTGGAGTCAAAGATGGATATAAATCTAACTAGTAAATAAACATGTTGTGTAAACATTAAAAAGGGAGGAGGGTTTTTTTTATATTTGCACATATTCAACTTCAGCTACCCAAGTAGGTATGTCCTTCTATTTTCTTGATACACGTACAGAAATTGCTTGCCATTGCTTAGTACATGGTTGGGTGGTTTTTTTAATGTCCCAGTGTTAGCATGCAGCCAAACTGGTGGTTTTCCATGCAAGCACTAGCCAAATCCCCTCTTACTTCGCTTTTTCAAGCATAGTTCGGCCAGATGCCACTATCACTTGTAACTCTAGTTATATACATATGTAGGTTTGTTTTTGTTTGCATGCATGCTGGAAAAAAAAATAACCTCAGAAAATGCCCAGATTTTCCCAACTAGTTCCTAATAAGTTTAAAAAGAACAAAACAAATCATGTTTATGTCAGTAGAATTTGAATATAAGAATGCGTCTATAGATGGGAAAGTTCCCAAATCTGGGAACAGGCTCCAGGAAATTTATTTTAATGAACCGTCCAAATTTATTTTACCGTCAAATTTATTTTACCGTCCAAAAATAATGATACTGTTATTAGCCATATATGGCATGGGACTATGATATTTGAAGGACTCCCATTGTTTCTACCCATTCCATAGGTTGGGCAGCAGATGGCATGCTCCAGGTCCCATTGATCAAGAATTGTCATCTAGTAGGACACAAGAACATGTCTGCCCTCTGGAAAATCATAAAATTCAAGGTTTTGTTGGTCCTGACTCACCTACTGAAAGCTCTGGAGACCTGGCTGTGTTCCTGGGTGTGGTGATAGACAGAAGAATCAACTCCTCACTGGTGATGTAGAGCAGGGATGTCCAACCTTGGCAACCTTAAGACTTATAGATTTCAACTCCCAGAATTGCTGGCTGGGGAATTCTGGGAGTTGAAGTCCAGAAGTCTTAAGGTTGCCAAGGTTGGACACCTCTGATGCAGAGTGTCTTTAGTAGCCATTTTGTGTTTACTTTGTTTTGATATGTATTTTTTTTATATTGCATTGAAACTGTGTTTTTTTTAAAATGTTTGTTAGCCACCGGAGTTATATTAATGAGATCAGTGGCCATATACATTTATTTAAATTAACAAACTGCAGTATTCAGTAATAGAGCTCCGCTTCTTATTGCTAGCAAGGTCTATGTCTCCTTAAATCTAGTTAAATAGGTGAATATTTTGACTCCTGCAGATAATGCTATGATGAGAAACCTTTGTCTGTTGAATTTCTGCTTGCCATAAGGTAGTAAAAGCACCAGAGCATCACGTAGAAAATAATGGCAATCCTGTCTATAAATAACCATCTATTTATTATCCATCATGTATTAAGCAAAGGAAAAATAAATTATGAATCACAAGCTACATTTTTGCACACATCTTTACTTGAACATTGAGCGGGGGGAGGAGGGGTGTGGTTTGAACAATATTGTCATTGAGGAGAAAAAGAGGAAAGAGTTATAAAACCTTCCTGATTTCCTGTGAAATTTGCAAGAAACCTGACAATAAGGAAGTTATTTAAGGTTGTGAGTAGGTTTCCAGCTTTATCTGAATTGGCTTTTAAACAAGGCTGTTATCTCAGCAAAATATATTTTTCCAGTTTCTGTGTAGTATGAAGCTATAGAATTATTATGCCACCTGAATAGTTTTACCATCTGAGCAATTTTGTTCATGGGTTTATACTGTCTCCTTTAATGCTCAATTATTTGTTTTTTATAAATTGACTGATTTTATTTTGACCTCACTTCCATTTCAATTTTTACCAATCTGTTTAATAATTGTATACTGAAGAGCAATGCAAAAGCCAAATAGAGACGAACACACAACATTGCACAAATTTATTCTCACTTTTTCAGTTTTAATCTCTATGATTCATTCTAATTTATCATTCATAAGGGTTGTCATATATACTTTCTCTGATCCATGTCATCCCTAGTAATGTTATTCAAAAGGTTTTAAACATCCAGCCAAAGTACTGCAAGGTCAGAAACGTGGAAGATACACATTTTTCTGAAATTAGATGTAAGGCACTAGTTGAGGGTATCCTTTTAGGACAGAAATCTAAAGGGCTTGTTTTATAGGAACAGTTTGTTTTATTGTTCCAATAAAATAGAATAATTTCATTGACTTTGGTAGCTTTCCATTAAACATATGCATCAGAAACTGACCTCTGTCATGTGTATGGCATGGATTGTACAAAACAAGAACTCCAATAAGCAAAATCATTTTTTCCATTTCTTGTGTTAAAGTCTATATGCATTTACATATATGCCTGTTAAATATATGTATTTCATCTTTGTTCATTACATTTTACACTTCATTACACTTTACACCTTTATTCATTACATTAGGAATAGCAGTATTCCAGTATGCCACAACTTGTTTTCCAAAGCACCAGAGGGCAGGATAAGAAACTATGGATGGAAACTAATCAAGGAGAGAAGCAACATGGAATTAACTAACAGTGAGGACAATTAACCAATGGAACAGCTTGCATTCAGAAGTTGTAAATGCTTCATCACTGTGGGGGTTTAAGGAGACAGTGGACAGTCTCTTATCTGAAATGAAATTGGTTCTCCTGCTTGAGCAGGGGGTTAGACTAGAAGACCTCCGAGGTCCCTTCCAGCTCTATTCTGATTGATTGACTTAGATGCTTGTTACAGAACCCAGCCGTTCAAGGTATGAAGCTGAGTGCCACTTTGGTTCAGTATTATACTGTATGTCCTTAGTCCCATTATGTGCAACAAAGCTTCTTTTATAAGAGGGCTGTCAAAGATTTCATCCAATTTGAATCTGGAATTTCTTCAGAATTTTTAAACCATATCTCCATAATAAACAGCATAACAAAATGTGCATTAAGATGCAGGACTGCATGATAGAATTTAGAATTCAGAATTTCAAATCTGGAGAAAAAGAATATTCTTTAAATGCGTAATTTTGAAATCAAACATTCAGTATACTTTTAAATACAAATTTGTGAGTATGTGCAGTGATGTGTTTAATAAGTTGAATCATTGAAACAGCTGCGCCTTTGGCTCATGCAGAAAAAGGTAAAATTGATCTAAAGGTTCTGTACATGTTCTAACATCTCTTCCTAACCATTTCTGAAACTTGGAGAGGAGAGGAGAGGGAGGGAGGGAGAGAGGGAGAGAGAGAGAGAGAGAGAGAGAGAGAGAGAGAGAGATACACTGCTCAAAAAAATAAAGGGAACACTTAAACAACACAATGTAATTCCAAGTCAATCACACTTCTGTGAAATCAAACTGTCCACTTAGGTAGCAACACTGATTGACAATCAATTTCACATGCTGTTGTGCAAATGGAATAGACAACAGGTGGAAAGTTAGCAAGACATCCCCAATAAAGGAGTGGTTCTGCAGGTGGTGACCACAGACCACTTCTCAGTTCCTATGCTTTCTGGCTGATGGTTTGGTCACTTTTGAATGCTGGTGGTACTTTCACTCTAGTGGTAGCATGAGACGGAGTCTACAACCACACAAGTGGCGCAGGTAGTGCAGCTCATCCAGAATGGCACATCAATGCAAGCTGTGGCAGGAAGGTTTGCTGTGTCTGTCAGTGTAGTGTCCAGAGCATGGAGGCACTACCAGGAGACAGGCCAGTACATCAGGAGACGTGGAGGAGGCCATAGGAGGGCAACAACCCAGCATCAGGACCACTACCTCCGCCTTTGTGCAAGGAGGGACAGGAGGAGTACTGCCAGAGCCCTGCAAAATGACCTCCAGCGGGCCACAAATGTGCATGTGGCTGCTCAAACGGTCAGAAACAGATTCCTTGAGGGTGGTATGAAGGCCTGATATCCATAGGTGGGCGTTGTGCTTACAGCCCAACACCATGCAGGACGTTTGGCATTTGCCAGAGAACACCAAGATTGGCAAATTCGCCACTGGCACCCTGTGCTCTTCACAGAGGAAAGCAGGTTCACACTGAATGCATGTGACAGATGTGACAGGGTCTGGAGATGTCATGGAAAACGTTCTGCTGCCCGCAACATCCTCCAGTGTGGCCAGTTTGGCAGTGGGTCAGTAATGGTATGGGGTGGCATTTCTTTAGGGGGCCGCACAGCCCTCCATGTGCTCACCAGAGGTAGCCTGACTGCCATTAGGTACCGAGATGAGATCCTCAGACCCCTTGTGAGACCATATGCTAGTGCGGTTGGCCCTGGGTTCCTCCTAATGCAAGACAATGCTAGACCTCATGTGGCTGGAGTATGTCAGCAGTTCCTGCAAGACGAAGGCATTGATGCTATGGACTGGCCCACCCGTTCCCCAGACCTGAATCCAATTGAGCACATCTGGGACATCATGTCTCGCTCCATCCACCAACGCCACGCTGCACCACAGACTGTCCAGGAGTTGGAGGATGCTTTAGTCCAGGTGTGGGAGGAGTTCCCTCAGGAGACCATCCGCCACCTCATCAGGAGCATGCCCACGCATTGTAAGGAGGTCATACAGGCATGTGGAGGCCACACACACTACTGAGCCTCATTTTGACTTTTTTAAGGACATTACATCAAAGTTGGATCAGCCTGTAGTGTTTTTTCCACTTTAATTTTGAGTGTAACTCCAAATCCAGATAAATTTGATTTCCATTGATAATTTTTGTGTGATTTTGTTGTCAGCACATTGAACTATGTAATGAACAAACTATTTAATAAGAATATTTCATTCATTCAGATCTAGGATGTCTTATTTTTGTGTTCCCTTTATTTTTTTGAGCAGTGTATATATATATGTGTGTGTGTGTGTGTGTGTGTGTGGCACGACCACAAACATGAAGCCAAACAACAGGATCACAGCTCACCAGCTCAAATCCCCCAACAACTAAGACTAACCTGAGCACAACCAAGCCCCCACCTGAACAGAACACACCCCCAGCCAATCAGAACACAGCCAACCCCCAACCAATCAGAACACAGCCAAGCCCCCACCCAATCAAGTCACACCCCCACTAGCATTTAAAAGGAAGAAGCAGCTGCAAGCTCACATTAATCTGAGAAGCACAAAGCCGAAGACACAAGCCTGAAGATGACGAATGAGATTTCATCGAAACATCGCCAGGATACTTCCAATTTTACGCGGGAGAAAACCTGAATAACCAAAGATCGATCGATCGATCTGTCTATCTATCTATCTATCTATCTATCTATCTATCTATCTATCTATCTATCTATCTATCTATCTATCTATCTATCTATCTATCTATCTATCTATCTATAAAGATAGATAGATAGATAGATAGATATACTTTATACAACAAAAATTTAATTACAGTAATAAAAACTAATAGAATTTAAGCTCAAAAGTAAAAAGAGAATAAAAGATGCAAAGAAAGAAGACAGAAATAAAGTGAAATAAAGAAAAAGAAGGGATTTCCATTCATCATCACAAGTTATGAACAAACATCTCTTTTTCTTATAATGCACGCCTTATCTACAAGCAAATCCATACAGCACCACCTCTTCAACCCTGAGGTCAGTAAAAAGTCCATAAAGGGTTGTCAGAATTCTATAAATACATTTCTTTTTTAATCTTGATCAGATAAACCAATATTTTTCAGAGGTAGAAGAAAGGAACATGAGGTGAAATTAGTATCTTTTAAAGGCTCCATTGCAGTTATGAGCTTGGTGGTTGATCCTTGGCATTCAGAGCTGTATTCATAAGGTCTCATCAAAAAAAGCAGCCATCCAGAGCCCATATGGACAATCTCCCATCCTCTCTTTGTCTGGAGTAGTTCCAAAGAATTTTATTCAATCTTTATTCAATCTCCACTCTCAGAGAAGTGTTTAGCTCACCATGATTCCACTCCATTGCTTTCTCTAGCTCTAAGGAAAGGTGTATTACTTCTTAGATCAGAGGTCCCCAAACTTGCCAACTTTAAGACTTGTGGACTTCAATTCCCAGAATTCTTCAGCCAGCTTAGCTTCAATTCTGGGAGTTGAAGTCTATAAAGTTGCCAAGTTTGGAGACCTCTAATGTAGCTGAATCTTGATATCTTCTGAAGAGAAAATACAGGATGTTATTGGGTGAAAACAACTGAACAACTATTTTCTAATTATTAAGAGATGATATAACACAGTATTATAGAAGTTCATATATGCCTTATTGTTCTGACTTAGTCCTAATTAAAAAGTCACTGTTAAACTTCTTATCTTCCTGAGATTAATGAAGTCAACAGACCCCCAAGTTCAATTTCCTCACATATCAGTTTGAAAAAAGAAAGGTTAAGGGCTCATTCACACAATCAAACTTGCTTGCCAAAATGGCTAATTAGTCTAGCAACACAGTTGACTTTAGTCTGTCTCCAACTGAAAATGCAATATTTACAGCAGCAGTTATCCAGAACTAAGTACCAATTACTTCAGTATGATCTGTTTTATGGCTAAATGGGTATAATTCAAATCTTATAGAAAATTCTGTATAGTTCAACCCAGATTTAAGTACAGGTAGTCCTTGACTTACAACAGTTCATTTAGTGACCATTCAAAGTTACAATAGTACTGAAAAAAGTGACTGATGACCCATTTTCAAAGTTACAACCTTTCCAGCATCCCCACGGTCATGTGATCAAAATTCAGTGCTTGCTAACTGATTTATATTGATGACAGTTGCAGTGTCCTGGGGTCATGTGATCACTTTTTATGACCTCCTGCCAAGCAAAGTCAGATGAGAAAACCAGATTCACTTAACAACCGAGGCAAGAAAGATCTTAAAATGGAGCAAAAATCACTTAAAATGTCTCACTTAACAACAGAAATTTTGGGCTCAATTGTGGTTGTAATTCGAGGACTACTTGTAGTACATGTGCCAGATATACTCTAGTCTTCTTCCATAGCTACCCTGGGACCACAACTGTCCCCATTTTAGCTATTGTGGTTGTTGGGCATTAGGTATGAGAAGACTACCATATTGCAAGATTATAATCCTATACTCCAGTGATGGGGAAGCTTTTCGGCACTGAGTGCTGAAACAGGAGTGTGCACCCCAGAGCACCAGAATCCGGAAGAGAGCAACTGGCCACATACACAGGCATTCCGGACCAGCTGTTCAGCATGCATGCACACGACAGAACCCGGAAAAGCAGCTGGTAATGGCAGGAGTATCCATCTCCGGCACGCATGTTATAGGTTTGCCATCATGGCTATACTCCATTTCATCAGACTAAATGAACTTCCTTCTAGATCTACAGAATTGTATTGTTACTTCAAATATTGCTTCATTTCATTGTTAACTTCTAACATGCTTAAAATTAGAATGTACAAAAAATACCTCAATCTCGGTCTTCTGACGAAGGTCACATGTATTAACATATTTTTCTCATAAAGTTAAGACAGATGTTTGAAATCTGAATATGGCAACAGTTTCCAAAGTAAAATACAGACCTTCCCTTAAGATTTACTGAGATTAATTATCAAGGTTTAACAATTATAGTTGACCTATAATCAGAGTATACAGGTTAATATACTAAGATACTTAGATTTGACTGACCATATGGGCAACTCGGTGAATCTCATTCACAGCTTTATTGTTACCCCATTCTAGCTGCCATTCAGTGCTGCTGGTCTTTTCTAAGCTCCCAATGGACCATGATATACGTCCAGAAAATGACATTTATCCTTGCCTTTGCCCCAATTAAGCAAGTATATCTTTATATCCCTTAGTAAATTTTTAAAATATAGTTTGCATCACTATTACTAAGAGGAATGTCCATGAGTTTGAAGCAATAGGCTCTCTTGCTAATTGGAAGAATTTTGATCTGATTTGGGAGGGATTGTTTCATTCCATATATAACAAGAATAGACAAACAAAGATTGTGGACCCCTGAATCTTTGGCTGCAGGGAGCCAAAAATCAAGATGGCAACTGCAGTCCTGAGAATGTAGCCCCACGCTACGTTCAGAAGAATGCAGAAGAATTGCCCAGGCCTGTATCTTGCTGGTCTTACAGATAGCACTTGACTTAGAACCATTCGTTTAGTGGCTGTTCAAAGTTACAACGGCACTGAAAAAAGTAATTTATGACTGTTTCTCACACATTTGTAGCATCTCCACAATCACATGATCAAAATCTGGCTACTGGCATGTATTTATGATGGTTGCAGTGTCCTGTGATCACCTTTTGAGACTTTTTGACAAGCAAAGTCAATAGAGGAGCCAAATTCACTTAGCAACCACATGACAACAACTGAGGCAAGAAAGGTCGTAAAACGAGGCAAAATTCACTTAACTGCTTTGCTTAACAGAAATGTTGGGCTCAGTTATGGTCGTAACTCGGGGACTATCTATATTTTCTAAAATCTTGCAATAATATCTTAAAGAATTTCAGATTAATTTTATGCTTCTATGAGTAGATAGATATGCTAAGAGTTTTATTAGTACTCTGGATAGAGAACATAAGACATATTGTGAAATCTAGTGCTGGTTTTCTAAGAAGTAAACTTCATTATGTTCAATTAGACTTACTCCCAGCCAGGAAAAGTGTTACAGGATTGTAGCCTTGCATTATTTTTCACAGGTAATGATATGAACATTGTTTTGTCTGTTAACCTTTCTTTTAACTGCTATGAATATGATCAATGCAGCATGTGGTGAGGAAAACAATCAGTGTTTATACAAATAATAATCCTTAAAAATGCAGCTATTTAGGTTGAATAATTCAATGCCAAACTTTTTCCTGGTTTTGAATGAATGAATGCAGACTTTAAAATATATTTTATTAGTCATTATGCAGCATTCTTTTCCCCTGGATATGTCTACCAAAGATGTGCTTGTCCCATTTCTTTATATTTTATTTCAGTATAAGCATTGTTCCAATAATACTGTTTTTAACTATTAGGTTAACTATATCTTACTTTTCTTCTTAATATCTCACCCACTCTTCCAAACATCCTCATATCCAATATTATGTCTTCATGTACACAAATAGAGTGTGCCAATTTGGTCTAGTGGTTAAAGTAGCAGGCTAGAAAGCTGGAGATTGTGATTTCAAGTCCTACCTTAAGCATGAAAGCCAGCTGGGCAACTTTGGGCCAGTCACTATCTCTCAGCTCAACCCACTTCACTGGGTTGTTGTGGGGAAAACATGAGGAAGATGTGTTGGATATGCTCACACCTTGAGTTATTTGTAAAAAAATAAAAATAAAGGCAATGCACAAATGCATAAATAAATAGTGAGTGACAGATATCTTAATCCTAAAAAGGTGCATATTAAAACAGACTGCTAAAAGTGCAATCATTACTAGAGTTTGGCATCACAATATTTATTTATTTATTTGTAAAATTTATTGGCTATCCATCTTACCACAGGGTAACTCTGGATGGCTTACAATCTTAAAAAGATTAAAAACTATACAAAAGCTAAAAGACCTAAATAGCATACTGTAAAAATCCATTTTTTTAAAAAAGCATTCTTAATCTTTAGCACTACTATGTCTTATGAGCACTTAGGATTGAGGAGTGCTGTTTACACTGGGGGGGGGGAGAGTTGTTGGTTTTTTAAAAACTAAAACCTTTCTCTTCTGCCCAAAGAATGCAAACAAACTGACAATCCTGGGAAGAGCAGATCAGCAACACAATACATTTTCCAGTATTTACTCATAAATGTACATTTTTTTCTCTTTACATATTTTTTCTCTTTTCTCTTTACATTTTGCTGCGTGCGCGTGTATATCATCATCATCTAGCTGCCTGGACAGCTGAGCAGTGCTGCACGCGGGTGCGCAGTGGTTGGAAAAGCCCTTTTTTCCTGCTTTTTCAACCGCAGCTGTGTCGCACAAAGCAGCTGCGGTTGAAAACGCAGGAAATAAAGGTCAGGCCCACCCAGGCGGGCAGGTGGGCCAAAACAGCGGCAGACATAGAGCCGGCTCTATGTATGCTCTCTGTTTGTTGCTTTTCAGAGCAACCAGTTCTACAGAAGTGGACAGAACTGGTAAAAACCCACCCCTGCCTGGGAGGAGGAGGTTATCACCAAGCCCATGACTGCCCTAAGAATGCATAGATCTGGTTGATGAAGAAGAAGAATCAAAAGCAACAAGCAACTCGGTAACCACCATTCTGCCCTCCATATTCCTAGTTAATTGCTAGAGGTTGCATGTATATTGAGTATTGATGCCTGTGACGGTGTACGAATTTTCCCACATATAATAGGAATTGCACACAATGCCTTGCTACACATAACCCCTTACTCTCTTTATCGGGGTCAATGACTAGTCATTTACACTGTAATCAACAAGATGATGCACTGCTGAGTGAATTGAGTCCTGTAACTTTGCTAGAAATTTAACAAATCTTCCTTGCAATGCAGAGGTGTCAAACTCACGGTGTCACCTTTCGTCATGTGACATATCATGACATTTTTTCCCCTTTGCTAAAACAGAGGTGGGCATGGCCAGCACTTGATGCATCTGGCCCACAGGTTGTGAGTTTGACACTCCTGTTGTAATGTGATTAATATAACAAATCTTCCAGTCAATCCATTTTTAAAAGTTTGGTGCCTCTTATACTATCTAACCTTTTGTGTAGCAGACAAAAGATTTTTCAAAAGCCTTAGGCAAGTGGTTGTAAGGAATTAAACTCACATATTAAATTTCCACCCACAGCCACATTTAAAACTCCACAGATTTACCAAGACTTTCATTTCAGATATACAGTACTAATATTCAAGCCTGCAAATACTTATACCTAGACTATCAGAAAGAACTACAGTAATGTTTGTGTCCTGTTAATGAATTATTTTCTGGTTAAATTGTATCTTACTTCAATGGAATCCAATCACCTGCTACAATGCAAAAGTCACATGGGAAAAAACCCAGCTGAGTCAAATTAATAAAGGAGAACATGTACTCCAAAGCATGAACAGGAATTAATAAAGATGCACATGTGCCCAAATGGAAATTGCAAGAGGAATTAAGTTAAAAAAAATTAATGACTCATATGACTTTAAGAGATTAAAGATTTTCGGGAATTGACTGCTTCTTTGCTTGCTTTTTTAACATAAATGTATTAAATACATATATTTAAAATATATATTGACGCAGATGCCTTGTTTCATCTGTGCTCAGAAGCTACTTTTTCATTACTGCATGGACAAAGAGTGTTATCCTCACTGGATTCTCCATAATAACTTGACCATCAAAAATAGAGACATGAGTTGAAGTGGGACAAGTAAAGACAGACTTTAGAGCAGAGTTAGCATTATAGAAGGGTAGCTTGGGGAATTCTGGGAGTTGAAGTCCACACATCTTAAAGTTGCCAAAGACTGCTTTAGAACATAAGGCAATGCCAATTAGCAGCTTCACTGGAATAGCTTTCTTTGGTACATTTAAGGTTCTTGATTGAGCTAAACTGGATGTGGGTAGATTATCAATGCTGGTATCGACAAACTACAGATGAAATTTGTTAACCAGGAGCCCCTGGTGGTGCAGTGGTTAAGTGCAGTATTGTAGGCAAACTCTGTCCATAGACTGGAGTTCAATCCTGATGGGGCTCAAAGTTGACTCAGCCTTCCCTCCTTCCAAGGTTGGTAAAAGGAAGGCCCAGATTGTTGGGGGCAGTATGCAAAATCATGTTTACCATGTAAACTGCCTAGAAAGTGCTGTAAAGCATTAGGGGGCAGTATATAAATCTAAATGCTATTATCCCAGTCCAGTATACCATGATTACTTAAAAAAATGTATGATGGGTAGACTTCATTACAGTTGTCAGTCAAGGACTACTTGTAGTCAAATTAATAAAGGAGAACATGTACTCCAATTGTAACTCCTTTTGGGGAATTGAAAAATGAATTTCTGAAACAATTACTAAAATTATCATATCTAAGCAGCCAAAAATCCAGATGATGGGTAGATGGCAGCAAGCAGTTATATTTTTTTATCTCTTTGCTGCCATCTAATGATAGACTATATATTTTCAGTCCAGGTATACAGTAATAGCGTTATAATTATAGCATGCATATGCAATTTATATTCCAGTAACTATTGGGATTTGCTTAAATGGATCTTTCAATTTACTCTGCTTGATTTAATTCAAGTCCATCCGATCTGATAAAAGACCCATCTTAAGAATGGGAACCTGGCTGTGGATTCCCCCAGTGCTACTTAGGAATGTCAGGATCATTCAGAATGCAAGATTGGTTCACTGCCAGCTTGCTTGATTTTGTAAAATACATTGAGGGTTTTTTTGTTTTTTGCAATGGCCAATATTCTATGTAAGGTGATAAAATGACCTCGACAGAACTGGTTAATGGCAAATGTCATTCATTCTTTGCCACTTTCAAAACAGAAGTGTTTAACTTTACATTTTTAAACTTTAAAAATCAGTTTAAAAATAAACCCCTGTTGAACACAGAGTCACAGAATATCATACCTACTGCAGTTGTGAAGTATTAGACACTTAAACACACTATCAATATTATCTTTTATTTACCCTTCAAGGCGTTTGGCAGCTGTTAAATAGCTGTCTATGGCAGTTTGGTGGAAACTATAATAGTACATTATAAATCAATGAAAATGAAGTTTTTGCTGCGATAATCTGATATAGATTTGCTAACATTTGTATGAAATTCAATTCTGTTTGATTACATCAGCATATGTTTCATTTCTCCTGGCACTATTGATTTTGAAGTTTCTTATCCATATGTCTAAATTATTTCAGTTGTATCTTTGCAAGGCTCTTTGGAAATAACCTTGATCATATGGAATTGTTTATTCAATTTACAGGCCTCTTATAATTGGGTTAGTCAACTAATGAAATCTGAGTTCATCTCAGAGTGAAAAAAAGTACTTTCCCACTCCCCAAAAATATCTTGAAATATAAAGATACAAATTACAGTTTGTCAATATTTAAAGCTGCTTCCTTCTACTTTCAAGAACAGGAATAGCAGCAGCTTAAGATGTGTTGTATTTTCCAACCCAATCCTATTGTAGTCCTTAACTTACAACAATTCATTTAGGGACCGTTTGTAGTTAAAATGGGACTGAAAAAAATTTCTTATGGCTATTTTTCTGACTTATGACTGCTGCGGCATCCCCATGGTCATGTGATCAAAATTCTGATGCTTGACAACAGTCTCATGTGTACGACAATTGCCATGTCCCTGGCTCTTGTGACCTTTTGCAACTTTCTGACAAGAAAAATCAATGGGGAAGCTAGATTCATTGAAGAACCCTCTTACTAACTTAACAGCTGCAGTGATTCACTTAAGAACTATGGCAAGAAAAGTAATAAAATGGGGCAAAACTCACTGTCCTGCTTAGCAGCAGAAATTTTGGGCTCAGTTGGGGTCATAAGCAGAGGTGAGATTCAACCGGTGTAGCAATGCTTCGCGCACATTTTTAGCTATAATACTTACCTTCTACTGCAGCCCTGTGAGTAAAGCAGCTGAGGCAGAGCAAAACTGCTCTGCCACATGAATCAGCTGTGCTCCAAAACAAGGAAATAAAGCACAGGATAGAGCAGGGGTGGGTGGGTGGGGCCAAATGTTCACCAGAACTACCGGTATGCCCGACCCAGTCTGAACCGGTAGAATCCCACCCCTAGTCATAAGTTGAGAACTATTTGTAGAAGTGGCTGCATGGTGTACTATGGGTAAGGGATGGTTCAAATGGAAACCAGTGACCCTAAAGTAGATTAAAGTTAAAAATGCAAAGCAAAATATACATAATTCTTCACCTCAGAATAGTAGAACTGCACAATAAGTTCAGGTATTCTTTAACTTATGACTACAATTGAGCCCAAAATTTATGTTGTTCAGTGAGAAATTTGTTAAGTGACTTTGCTCCATTTTACTTTTCTCCCTTTTCATTTGTTAAATGAATCGCTGCAGTTCTTAAATTAGCAACAGGGTTTGTGATGTGAATCCTGTTTCCCCATTGACTTTGCTCATCAGAAGGTCATAAAAGGGGATCACATGACCCCAGGACACTGCAGCCATCATAGATATGAACCAGTTGTCAAGCATCCAAATCTAAATCACGTGACCACGGGGATGCTATAATGGTCATTAGTGTGAAAAATGGTAATAAGTCACTTTTTCCGTGCCATTGTAACTTTGAACCATCACTGAATGAACTGTTGTAAGTCAAGCACTACCTGTATAACCGTTAGTTGCTTTTTTAAAATAATGTGTTCTTCATCCTTGAATTATAAACTGAACCACCCATGCATAAATTAGCATTAAGTAATTTTTTTCCCATATTGAAGGTCTTTGTACAGGCTTTGTAGCAACCCAGACTATGACTGTGATTAAATTATATATATGCCAAGTTTGATTGGCAGTTTTATTTAACATATAACTAAATTGCATCTAAATTTGAGGAAATTGGTGAATGAATAATGGCTTAGATGAGGATAAACAAAATATTTGTTCAAAAGCAGGTCTGGAAGTTGGGATCGGGTCAACATTAATTTACTGCTGAAAATTAAAGCAAAATAACTCAAACTGAAATGGTTTTGGGTAAGGCTATAGTACCGGCTGCCCTTGTAATAGCTGATTTTCAAAGCAGTTAGAAGAGAAGTAAAATCATACATACAGTTCATAACATAGGACCAAGCAGTTCTTTTCCTAAACATGCTTAATAAACAAGTTAATTTTAACTGCTTTGATTAAAAATTTGGCAGTTTAGATTGGCCCAGGAAGAGAGAAAGTGTTTGTAAGAAGCAGGAAAGCCTAATGATTGTTCTGGATTGTTTCTAATTTGATTAGGGATGCCCTGGAAATATTTATATACTGTGGATGTTATAACTGAATGATGTATGTAACTGATATTGGGTCAGCATAGCGCATTTTCAGAACTGTTGAACAATGTTGTGAAACACGTGTATTTGAATTATACATAAGATTATAAAGCACTCTCAAAAGAATTCTGGGAGTTTGAATTCACCAAAGAGAAAAGAAACTGAACTAATTAAAGATTTGCTGAATAAGTATCTGATTCTGAGCTGATTTAAATATTGATCCAGAAATGGGTGATTATATCAGTTACAGAAGCTTGAAGAATTGTGAGCAAGTTGGATAAATCATTTTCTCTGAGTTCTTCTCTGTATATAGGTTTATCTCATACTAAATGCAATAGTGTTGGGTTTCTAATGTTTTTTTTTCCCAAGCTAAAGGTCACACTGCTGTAAGCAACACAATTGACTTGCCGAAAACAATGAGAATCATTATATTGCATATTACGTGTTATTTTCTAGGCATTGGACACTTCAAGGTCTGCTTTTTTAATCACAAACATAAGTAGAGGTGCATTTTCAGTAACAACATAAGGCACATTTGTAAAAATGCATACAAATTCACATATTATGTCTATGCAGGCTTACAGGAGAAAGAACACGTTGTGCAGGTACTCCAATATACACATCACTGTGTTCACAGATGAAAAAAATATTTGTGTATATTGTCAGCATTATATCAATAGCTGAGTAAATCAATGCAGAACACATATGACTCAATTATTATTGCAGAGAAAACTTGGAAAAAATAGTGTTAAAAGAAAACAGATTGATTGGGAATTGGGAGACTATTCATGGGACAGTGACACCCACCTTCTCCAATGACAATGTGGGATGAAAAACATCTAGGTTTTCTGTTTGTATTCCTTGTTGCTGTCACAACTCTCAGAAAACATACCTTTTTTTTTTAAAGTCTGGATGTGAGACATAGGTTTTCCAGAGCTATCAATCAGGTAGAGGTGAGATATATAGATGGATTAGCGAGATATCCAGAAGCCCTCCAACACCAAAAAGAGAGAGAAATCTATCACTGTGGTACAATTAGCAATAGAAAGGGGGAACTTTTCTTTATTGTGGGATTATGGAAGGCAAGGTTTACAGAGAAGGAAAGAAAGAAAAAATAAATCTCCTCCTGTACTGCAGATGTAGTGAAACTACACATTTCACACTGTTTTTCCAAACCAAGCCCCAACACAATTGGCATATATTTTAGCCTTGGAGGCCAGCAGTCTCCACAGGAGGGGGGCAGGAGGGATCAAACTGATGAAAACCATGTTGTGTTGTCATACCACAAATCCCAGCTCTGTTTTGTGGGCATCAAAATGTCACATCCGTTCTTCAAGATTCAGAAGCAAGGTTCGAGGTCCTCCATTGATGAAGGCTGAGGTTTGCTTCTTATAACAACCAAATGTTAGGACAAGTTGATACTGTAGTTCTAGGAACTCTGTATCACTATAAATATTGGAAAATTATAAATGTAATAAATAAATGGCTGAACGATGTTTGTTGAAGCAATCATAAACTGAGCTACATTGATGGACGCTTATTCATTTCCTCTTTTTTTCTACAGTATTTACCAATGGATAGGTTAAAAGAAGGCAGTTTGTGGAACTCCTGACATTTTGTACAATTGTCCTTCCTATGTTATTTGTCATGTGTCTCCAATTTGATTGAACTTCTGCTTTGTCCAGAGATTCTCTTTCTCCATGAAATTAGGTAAGAAAATGGCATCCTTTTACAGAAGACAAGTTGCGCTAGATTGTTGCAGCCAAAACAACAAAAGGGTCTTGGACCATAAGTACTCTGTTGTTTTTAATGCATGCTATTTGTGGGCGATTTTCATCCATTCTTTCCAACCCACCACCACATTATTAGGCAGCATTATAATTGAAAAACCAATCCTCGATGCCTTTTTTAAAAAGCCATTACCACACCATTTTCTGCCAGCCTCTTAATCTACAGAACATTTTGGGTGTTGTTAGAACCAAATTAAATACATCACTCATTAATCCTGAATCTCAATATTGTAACTCTTAGCCATTGCTCCACCTGTGATTATCATAGGGAAATGGTCACATTTAAAAGCATTTTTTTAAACCTGCTGTATCAACCAGTGTTTCACCTGCAAATTTAGCAAGGTGTTATATGTTACCCAATGCAAATATCCAGGTTTTAACTAAAAGTGCACTGGGAAAAACACCAAAGGGCTTTGTGTTTTAGGAACCATAGCAAAATTACTAAAAAAAACCAAAAACCCCAAAGGGGAGTAAGGAAAACAGAAATTGTAATAGTGCGACATAGAGAATTCCAGTCCCGAATTCTCAAGTTTGGAGAATAATAACTTCAAAGTGTCATTTTAAAACTGCTTGTACATAACTTTCTTTTATGTCAAAGGCCATATTGCTATGGTTACCTTTACCTTCATGAATATCCTTAAGACCCTTAGCTTATGAATTTTTTGATCCAGAAGCTACTGAGCTTCTTGGTCTAATGACTACTTACAGGACCTACTTGGGATGGAAGTCCAAATTTCTGATTAGAGCTATGTATTATTCATTAGACCCATGCCGTCCTCCAATATTGATGTAAGCATCTAATTTATTTCTGAATACAGAGCTTTAGTGTATATATTCATAGCTTTCATTGTAGTAAAGAAAGCTCTAGAAACAGAAGACAATTGTGATAGACCTTTTTATACCATTAATGTACTCTGCTTTGCAGCTTCATTCTATTTTCCTATCCCTTTGGTACCTTTCCTATAAATTTCTTTTATCTCACATTTTGTTTCTAGCTTTTATAACTGAACAACTTGAAAATAGAAAACAGATAAGAGTTATAGCACGTCGGAGCTGGAAGTTCCTTATAGATCACCTAATCCAACTTCTTACTCGGCACAGGAAATGTATGGTACAACTATAGTGACCAGACAGATGGCTATCCCTTTCATGTTTTAACATCTGCAATGGAGGAGAGCTCCTTGCCTTCTGTTACAATCTGTTTCACTATCAACTCTTTCCATTCGTCCCCTTGCTTTGCTAAAATCTGCTTCTCCAAAATTCCTATCAGTTGCCCAAGACCTACTTTCTGATCTCAAAATGACTTTCTCATATATATTTTTTAAATAATAGCCAGTTAGATATCTTAAAGTTATCATCAAGTCTCCCTGTAATCTTCATATTTTCCAGACTAAACAAACTCAGCTCTTCTGAGAATTCCTCTAGAAATCTTTTTTTTCCAGGGTCTGCACCATGCTTCCCCAAATTGGTGTTCCCAGACATATTAGATTATGCTTCAAGCATGTCTGAAAGTACTGGACTGAGGAAGTCTACTTTACATCACTGTGATTTCCTTCCTCCGTATCAGAGGTAGAGTACCTCATGTATGGGACTGCATGCAGCCCTAACACACTATTTTGCAAACCCTTGAGTTCCTTCTAGCCATTCACTGAAATTAAGAGAACAATGACTTGCTGCCAGTTTGGAACAGGAAACCCATGAAAGTATCTGTGTAATCCTTAAAAGCATGGTTTTAAAAGCAAATAAATCCAATTCCCATAAACCTAATGGTAGAAAAAAAAATCAGACCACTATTAGATGACAACAAACTAACTAAATCTGGCCTCCTAGAGATCAACCATATTGTTGCAACTGAAATATGGTGTCTCTAGTGGAAGAAAACAAATAATCGAGTTCCTCAAAGTACGTGCAGTACAGGAGTGCCTTTGATCAATTAGTCTACCCAGTGCATAAAAAAAATGTAAGAAATAGTTATCAGCCACCAAGTTCCAGTCCTGCTCTACTGGAAACAAGTGTAGGGATGTTTTACATTCTTCTATGGGAAGAATGTAATGTTGCAATTGATGAATTGCAACAAATGTGGACCCACAGGATTGGAGTCCACTTTTCTTCATGAATATTATGATAAGCTTCCACCACCACCACCCCATGCCATCACTCTGCTAAACAATTCTTATGCCCTGGGATGTCAAACCACCTAGTAGGGCTGTATTACTATTATCCTTCTCATCTTTCCTATTATCTATTTCCTTAGTTTTTTATGACTATATCGTATTATGGTTTAGGTTGACTGTTTATTTAGTATCCTATAACTGTCACTGAATGTTGTATCTTATGATTTATGACAATTGTATTTTATGATTATGATCACTTGTTGCTTGTATATACACTGAGAGTTTATGCTCCGGAGATAAATTCCTTGTGTGTCCATTCACACTTGACCAATAAAGAACATGCTGTTCTGTTCTGTTCTGTTCTGTTCTGTTCTGTTCTGTTCTACTCTACTCTACTCTACTCTACTCTACTCTACTCCACTCCTCTGCACTGCACTGCATTGCATTGCATTGCAAGGACCTCAATTCTAGGCATTTTAGAGTTATAAGCACTCTTCTGCCTTTGAAATTCTGATGCAGATGGGAAGGACTAGGGGTGACATGATAGCAGTGTTCCAGTATTTGAGGGGCTGCCACAAAGAAGAGGGAGTCAACTTATTTTCCAAAGCACCAGAAGGCAAGACAAGAAACAATGGATGGAAACTAATCAAGGAGAGAAGCACCCTGGAATTAAGGAGAAACTTGCTAACAGTGAGAACAGTTAACCAGTGGAGCAGCTTGCCTTCATAACTTGTAGGTGCTTCATCACTTGAGGATTTTAAGAAAAGACTAGACAGCCACCTGCCTGAAATATTATAGTGCAGTGATGGCTAACCTTCTTGTCATTGTGTGCCGAAAGTGCACATGTGCGCACACAACAGCATGCGCGCATGCCTGCACCCATAATGCAATGCATGTGCGACCCCCTCCCACTCGCCCCACCCCCCTGCACATACATGTGCGATCCCCCCTCCCCCATGCCTGCATGTGTGACCCCTGTGCTTCCCCCACCCCCCCAACGCATACATGCGCAACCCTTCATGCCCTGTTTTGGAAAGCAAAAATGGGGTACGCGGGGCATGGTGCAGTCCCTCCGCAGCCCATTTTTGCTCCCAGGAGGCTGCAGGGAGGCCTACTAGGCCCAAAATGGGGAGCCCTCCACGCTCCCCCCACCCCCATGCATGTACATGCAACCCCCGGCACTCCCCCCACCCCCATGCATGCATCTCCCACATGCGCCCCACTCCCTGCACATGCGCAGCAGAGACCTGAAAATCAGTTGGCCTCTGCACACTCATGCGTGATTTAGTTTAGTTTACTTACTTTATTGTCATTGCACCTTGTACAATGAAATCAAACACCATCTTCAGTGCACATCATGACCATGAAAATAAACACAAACACACATCCTTCACCCTCCACACATTGAACCAAAAACCTGCAATACCGCACCTATACAGTAGAATTCACAGAGCTACTGCCCTGGGATAGAAGCTGTTTTTCAGCCTATTTGTCCTTGTTTTTATTATTCTGTACCGTCTGCCAGATGGTAATAGTTCAAAAAAAAAGGGTTCCCAGGATGAGATGGATCTTTGAGAATGTTTTGAACTTTCTTAAGGCAGCAGGAGCTATAAAACTCTTCCAAAGAGGGGAGAGGACAACCAGTGATCCTCTGGACAATGACATTAACCCTCTGGAGTGCTTTCCTATCTGCCACTGTGCAATTGGCAAACCATACAGAGGTGCAGTCAGTTAAGATACTCTCTATTGTGCAGCGGTAGAAAGTCACCAGCAGTTTTTCATTCAGTTATTGTTTTCTGAGAAGTCTCAGGTAGTATATTCTCTGCTGGGCCCTTTTGACCAGGGCTGCAATGTGAGCGTCCCAGGTCAAGTCCTCTTTTATGGTAACACCTAGAAACTTAAAATTGGCCACTTGCTCCACTCGGTCTCCATTGATAAGCAAGGGCTGGATGTCTGATCTGTGGTGGAGCTGATCTGGGGTGACGGCTCACGTGCCTGCAGGGATGGCTCTGTGTGTCACCTGTGGCACGCATGCCACAGGTTCACTGTCACGGTTATAGGGTCTCCTGCTTGAGTAGGGGGTTGGACTAGAAGGCCTCTGAGGTCCCTTCCAACTCTATTCTGATTGTTTGCTTGATTGTTTCTTGTTATTGCATTTTGTAGATACCACCTCTTTGTTGGCAGATGTTGGCCGTTTTAAGAGAAAACCTCATCCAAATGAAACTCCTGCATTCAAGAACTGGCCCTACACAAATGTGTGCAACATGTTGATAACACAGCCACTGTAACTTCTTTCAGTCCATACACATTCAGCATTTTGATTGTCTGGTTACCAGCCTTTAAAGTTCAACCTGTCTTCCTTCACAAATGCATTTGTCAGTGTGATAAACTGAGCTGCAGCTGAATCTCTCTATAAAAACTCTTTAGTTACAAAAATGCTTCTTTTATTTCAAAAGGGGAAGAAAAAGCTTAACCCTTTTTAGATTTCCACCACCAGCATTGCCCACATAGACTATAGAGGTATTACAGGAAGGTTTTATTTAAAAAAAAAGAAAAGAAATATAAGATTACTTTTAACTGATTTTTCTCTTAGATGAAGTGTCATTCATCTGTTGTTTTTTATATGTTGGTATAAAAGTAAGGTAGGTAAGTGTGCCTTGGGTTAAGCTGAATTTCTGGTGACTTCATCAACGTGATTGTGCCTTTTACATATATTTTAAAGGAAATGGAGCTTGTCTCAGGTTTTAAAATATATTTGGAAGTATCCCCTCCCCTCATTTATTTCTCCAAACTTTGGAAAATAGTCAACAATGGTTCAAAGAAGCCTGCAGAGAGCAAAAATTCCAGACCCAGATCATCCTTAGACTATTTCAACTTCCTACTTTCAAAGTCTCTATCACAGGAATGTCAAACACAAGGCCCGTGGGCTGGATCCATGCACAAGATGTGATCAGATCAGGCCTCTGGGGCCATCCTGGAAAATGTGAAGGGCCGGCCTCTGTGGCTTCGGCCTGGTCTACCCAGTGTGAAGAGGAAATAGTTTGGGGAGTGGTGTCAAGATGGCCATACCCAACCAGTCAGCCATGCCCACTCGCCCCCCTAGGTCAACCACAGCCCTGATGCAGTCCTCAGTGAAATTGAGTTTGACACCCCTGCTCTATCACACCTTTCTAGATGGTTTCTTGATTAGAGATACGTAAGTAATGAAGGAGAGAAAGAGGAGTTTTGATGATCTACCAAGCTGGTGAGCGACAACATGGGAACAACAGTTTAAATAGATCCTGCAGGTGTGTCCACAGGTTATGGTGGGAAAAAAGTGAAGGAAATAGCCATGACATTGCAGCTGAAGGTCTGTTCATTTTTTCATGTTCATCACAAATAGATATTTGGTTACGTCACCACAGCCAAATTTTATTGTTGTTGTTTTAAATCACTTGTGGAACCCCTGATTCCAGCACTTGTCATTAATTCCTATCTGGGTAGATAAATGAATATTACTTTTCTAGTTACATTCTGTTATGTAATTCTGAGTGAGTGTCAATACATTGAAGGAAATTCCTTCAACCTATAAAGCTGTACCACTACTACAAGAAGCAGAGAGCTTATGTCCCTATCTGAATCTCTAAGTTCCTGCTTCCTTAATTTGATGTACTGTGTTTGTTTTGAAGAACAGCAATTATTGATTTTCATCAAAGTAAAAGAAGAATGAATTTCACAGAAGTAATATACCTAATAAATTTGTTCCTCTGTCATATAGTGGGTATTATCCTATACATTTCTCTCAAATTAATAAAAATAAAAACTGTAAGCTTCAGGAACCACTCACATTTTGAAAAAAAGCCTTAGGAATCCTCTCGGCTTTGTTAGGTCTGGAAGAAAAAATAATAGTGCCAAAAATTAGGAGTTTACTACAATTTCAGTGTATGAAATTAAAATTATGGATTTCAGCCCAGCTTTTGTTGTGTTTTGTGTTTTAATAACCTATAGCGTTCAATGGAAGGAAAGAAAAGAGGACAATCAGTAGCAAGGTACATGGACTTAGTTACAATAGCGATGGGTTTATACCATTAGAAGACCTGGAAGACCAAGTTAGGGAGAGATTATCATGGAGAAAATCTATCTATATAGTCCCTAAAGTCAACAGTGACTTGATGACATATAATCAATCAATAGCATTCAAGACAGCAAAAAATTGTAGAGGTTCATGACAAAGAAACACATACACACACATTTATACACGTGTGCGTATATATTTAAATGTGTATATATATGTATGTACTGTATATGTGTACACACACACACACACACACATATATATATATGAAATGAACTACTTTCTAAAGTGCCTGTAGGCCAGACAAGGAATAATGAATGGAAACTGAACAAGGAGAGATTTAACCTGGAAATAAGGAGAAACTTTCTGACAGTGAGAACAATCAACCAATGGAACAGCTTGCCTTCAGAAGTTGTGGGAGCATCATCACTTGAGACTTTCAAGAAGAGATTGGACTGGCATTTGTCAGAAAGGGTGTAGGGTCTCCCGCTTGGGTGTGGGGTTGGACTAGATGACCTATAAGGTCCCTTCGAACTCTGATTATCTGTTAAATCTGTTATCTATAAAGATTACTTTTTTTAATTGATGAAAAAAGGATCCAAGCATAGACCTGAAACTTATTTACATTTTAGCATTTGAGTCACTTAGAAACAGAAATATCCAAAACCCTGATGTTCTTAAGTGAACATGGAAATCATAATCTGAAATACAGGGTGGTAGGTATTTTAAGCTTTTCAAGCCATGAATCAAGCGTTGTGAATTAAGATCAGAAAGCTAGAGAAAGCCTATGTGGATGCCAAATAGTAAGCAGGAGATATGTATAGATTTTGACTCCAGGGAACAACTACTGCTCACCAATATATAGGATACAGAAAGCTTAAGATTTTGCAAGACAGTGAGTGAAACAATGGAAAGCTTGCTGATTCAAATCTTTTCTGGTTTAAAAAAAAATTGCTATAGGTCAGTCAAGTACTTTCAGGAAGGAAGGAAGGAAGGAAGGAAGGAAGGAAGGAAGGAAGGAAGGAAGGAAGGAAGGAAGGAAGGAAGGAAGGAAGGAAGGAAGATTGCAGATTGGAAGAATAAAAAATAATATCCCCCTTAAAACACTTTCTTCCCTATTTTGTTGCTGCTTCTGCTTGCAAAACAATAAAACAAAAATGCAGGGTTTCCAGTATTCCACTACCAACAGGCTTCACATTTTAGCTGTCCATTGAAAAATTGTCATGACCGGTTATAGGAATGCTACTACTTTAAAGGAATCCACTCATCAACCTTTCTATTACTCAAAGACTTTTTCTCCACCTCTGTCTCGCTCCCCTCCCCCCCTTTGCCCACCCTCCTCCTCCTCTTTCTCACATTCACTTTCTTCCTTCGCCTGCCTCTCTCTCCTTTTTTCAATCTCTCTCATCTCGCCTTTCCATTGTTATTCACCCTGTTTATTGCTTCGAGCAGCCCTGGCATACTGGACATCATCGGGAACTACAAACGACAGGATGCAATAAGCTAGAGAATAGCAGTAATCTGAGGAAAGTTCTTCATTCACTCTTGCTCCTAACTCTCTGTCTTCTTATCCTACCTAGAAAATAAAAAAATCAATACCACCTCACAGGGCTTGATAAAACTGCTGGATGAGTACAGCAGGCATGCTGGATATAGTAAATTAAAGTGATCAAAATTTTCCAGTCGACTCTGCCTAGAGCCTACATAAACCAACAATTGGGTCTGCAGAATGTCTGTCATTCAAGAAGCTTTATTTTATCTGTGTCTTTGATTATCTTGAAAATGAACACATATGCTTTATACCTGGGTGTACGGGCATTTTTATGTGCAAGAAGAACAGATGCAGCAGCAGCTGTCAGCTTCATTGTACACTCGTACACATCTGCACCTTTTGGGTACCTGTTTGCAAATGCTGTATGTATATGCATATTAAAAACACAGACAATTAATCATGGATTGTTATATGGGCTTTAGAGCATTTAAGGATTTGTGGATTGCTGGTTGGGGCTTTGTTGTGTTTCCTTTTGTTTTGATGGTCAAGGTTTGTGACACGATAAAGCTGACATCAAGCAAACCATTTAGTGCTTGAGCAAGCACCTGTAATTCATTCATTTGTTCATTAATGCGGTAATTAATTCATTCTTTCAATTTAATCAAACATTTATAGCTAAAAAAAAGGATCTGTCAGACCAGTAGACTAGATGTAGGAGAATTTTAAGGCACCTGAGAAGTGTGTTTATTTAGTTAGTTATTTTTCATGTTTCTAGACAGCCCATCTCCCTCAAGTGTCTGTGTATTATTTGTATCACATTGAAAATAGTTATTTTAATTTAAATCACAAGGAAGCACACCCTATTAGAATGTTCCATGAATAGGGCCAGTAAGAATAAATTCTGTCCTCATAAAGGAAGAATCTCTGTGGAGATCACTGATATTTTTCCCATATGCTGTTAAATCAATTGAGTTGAGAAGTAAGTAATGAAGTGGCCAGAGAATTTATGGAAGCTCAACATCAGATTATTTAGAGAAATTCAGAAGGAGGGATGATGAAGAGCTTCATTTTTAAAAAAAAAATCATATTTGGGGGAAGATGGGTCTTCAGTGCAACTGTATTTGATAAATTCATGAAAATAAGACTATTAAAAATAATAGTATTAATGGCTACATATAATCTTCAGTGACCATTTTCAGATCAGAGGTTCATTTAGGAAAACTCACAGGACCATCCTGGAACCAAATAGGTTGGCACAGTTCATAGGAGGAATGAAATATCCCAAAGTTCCCCAAAGATCAGTTTTTGCACATCCTTATTCCAGCCATATTGATTAGTTGAGCACTTATATGTATCATCCATCTTCATTCATTTCATTGAGTTTTGTGATTTGTTAAGACTAAGAACTCCTCCATTTATGCAACTGCATAATTCAGGGACACTTTCTTTCGAAGCAGAAATATCCCCAAGCCCTAAAACTATTATATTGTATTAATCGATATTAAGGAAAAGAGAAATTCCTTCTATGGTTTTCTGCCCTTTGTTTCATATGAATTGCTAATACTAAAAAAAAAAAAATACTCCCTCAAAGGTGTTTTTTTTAAAAATACAATAGATAAAAAGTCACTTTGAACTCATTTTGCAAAATATTACAAACAGCGGAATCGAAAGCCTGAATCTACTCATTACATTTTTTTTATTGCAAGAGACTTGGCATTTTTAAAATTTATTTATTTATTTTTAATGCTTTGCATAATTTATTCTGAAAAAAAACCCAAAGTTTTATATTTTTCTTCCCTAACTGTAATATCTTACATTTTTCTCTGCTGATGGACTTCTTGTTCCTTTCAGTCCAATCTTTTAATCAGTCCAGATTAGTTTACAATCTCGTTCTTTTCCACTAGGTGTTGACCAGACCTCCCAATCTGAGAAGCTGCCCATCAATGCCATTATCCAGGTCATTAAATACAAATATGGAATAATGCTGCTCTCAAGCAGATCCCCGAGGGACTCCACTTGCTATTGTTCTCCAGTTTATTGTAAAGCCCTGAATCCTGACTTTGTAATAGTGGTTAGCCAACCTATTGTGGACTTCCTTTACTTTGGGGCTATCCAAACCACAGCTTTCCAGGGAGAATTCATGTGGATCCTTGCCAGAAAGTTTGCTGACATTGACATAAATTATATCCCCAACATTCACTCTGTCCATTAAATTATCTTGTCAAAGGAGCCAAGATTTGTCACACATGACCCATTTGTGACAAAGCTATGCTGACTTTTCTAACTCATCTCAGTATTGTCTTCCAGATATTTACAAACAGACTGTTTTATTATGTGCTCTATTGTTTTTCCAGTTATTGATGCGAGTCTAACTGGTTAATAATTACTCGGGTCCTTTTTTTCCCCCTTTCTTAAGAAGGACGACTACATTTGCTCTTCTCCCCATCTTCTGGCACCTTCCCATTATTCAGGATTTCTCAGAGTTAATAGACAGGATGGTCTGCATGGATTTGAAATCATTCAAATTAGCTAGAAGTGCATTTAGCATATCCTTACCAACCTGTAACCTACCCAGTTGTGTTTGTTCCCCATCCTTGCTATACAAATCTCCATTTCTTTTGAATGTAAAAAAGAGAGCCAAATACAAGTTGAGTTTCCTCTTAGCAAATTGTTCAGTAAGCAATGAACCAACCACCTGCTTTGTTTTCCTCTTACTGTTGCAAAATTTGTGGAAACCTCTCTAGCTAAACTTAGTTCACTCTCTGCTTTGCCTTCCTGATCTCATTCCTATATTTCTCAGCTGAGGCTCTTGTAGACTTCCTTGCTCATTAGCCTTTCCTTTTATTTCCATTAAGCACTCTTCTTTAGTCTCAGCTCCTTGTAAACTACTTATTCAACAACCCTGGCTCCTTTAGAAATCTCCTAGTTGTTGTTCCCTCATCGGCTTTGTCTGAGACTGCGCTGGTTTTTAATGTCCTTTTCAAGAAAGCCGTAACTCCTTTGCCTTTAAGGTTTTCTTCCCATGGCATTTTATTATTTCTTTGGGTTTATTAAAATTGACCTTTCCAAAATACAGCTTGCATTTGACTTTTTTTTAACCAAGGTTTTTTTTTGTTAAAGTCAAAAATTCTAACAATGTACGGTCACTTTCAGCCAAAGTTCCCACCATTATAATATCTCTTCTAAATCCCAGGTAACAAATCTACTGTCCACATCAACCTTTGAAGGAGAAAATTATCATCAGCACAAGTCAAGACTTAATCTGACATTTTATGTTTAGGAGATATTAGTCTTCCAAACAGATTTCTAGGTACCTGGAATATCACATCAAAATTCTTTTATTTATTTTTTTGAGGGAGGAAGGTGAGCGGGTGTCCTTTGGTTTTAATAAAACTTCATCTGCCTCTTCTAACTGCTAGAGACCTGTAAGGAAAGACAAGGAAGTTTTTAAATTCTTTTATGAGATTATTCCAAGGAGGAACCTGAATTCATCATCCAACCAGAACCAATCAATTTTGGTATTTTAGGAAAGGCAGACACTTTATGAAAGGCAGAGATTGTTCATAAATTATGCAAATCATCAGGATGCCTTACATGAGATAGTTAAAGTGTATATAGGAAGACGCTATATAGAAGATATACTGTAGGTTTCCGGTCCTTCTTACCTTTTTTTCTCCCGATTTCCTCTTATTCATAAAATAGCCTGAATAGAAGTTGTAGGTAAAGGCATGGATAAAGCAAGATCCCAGATCTAGGCAAAACTGTTCTCACATGCAAATAAACAGAGGAACTAGATATGCTTTCTCTTCAGAATTCTTGGTTGATATGAGAGAGAACTAGAGGTAAACAGAGAAGAAATGAGGATATGGGGGGGAGGACCAGAGGGCCAATTGAGGGGAAAGTAAGAGGGATATTTGATCTAGTTGATCTACGGATTTGAGGCTTTTTATTACAATAATAAAAATATTATTTCCGAGGCAGTTGTTAACATCTGCCTATCCCAGATCCTTGGGAAGGACCGGATAGGTGGATAAAAATACCAAATTCAGAATGAACATCTGGCTTATCATTTTTTATTTTGTTTTCATTGGTTGTTTATTATTATTATTATTGTTATTGTTGTTAGGGGCTTTAAAAGCTATAGCTGACCTTGCTTCTTTCAGTCTGTGATTTACCTGAGGACCAAAATATATATAACCATGTGTGTTTGTGTGTGAGAGTTTGTGTGTGAGAGTGGCTTTTTAAAGTAATATATATAAAGTAATGTATAAGTACTTTAAAGTTATGTGTGTGCGTGTGTGTGCGTGTGATACACACACACACACACATTCTGGTCACTGACAATTTAATAAGGAAATAAATATTTATTATTATTTATCTCATGTAATGAATGTGTTAGGATTTTAAGGATTTTCTCAGACAGGCTTTCCAGGGCTAACAGTTATAATCTCAACATATCTGAAGGGCATAAAATTGGGAAAGCTAATCTAAGAAAACATTACTCACATTTATCTGAGGAAAAATGTTTGGTTCCCCGTTACTTTTACCTAGCTTTGAAGACTGAGAGACCTACCACACACTTCCTTTGATTCAGTCTATTTTATGCTCTTGTCTGATATTTTCAAGGGTTTTTAATCACAACACCAGCAGATTGATCAATGACAGATATGAGCAACAACTTTTGCATGCTAACAGAGCAGGATTTTTTATCTGTGATAATATTTCTCTCTTAAAAGGCCTCTGCACTGCTATGTATTAATTAAAATCTAAATACTAAATATTGATTGATGCGTTATCAGGCCATAGCAGTTGGGCCCTGCCACATTGATTTTTTGCTGTGATTTATTATCATATTTAAGAAAAATCATTTTGTGTGATTATACGAGGAAATAGGCTTTAGTGAGGGTGTAATTCTTTTGTATCACTTTTGTTGGGTGGAGGACGGGCCAATTCCTCAATTGTAGCTAAGATTGCTGATATCCTTCATTGCTTCTTCTGTTCAGCCAGTGATGGCTAATGCTTTCAGTCTGCTTGGTCCTGTCATTAGGAATAATGGACATTAGATTTAGTTCTTTAATCACAACAGAGATTAACAGATGGTATGACCCTAATATCTTAAAAATATTTAGTTATTAGCAACTTATACATGTTCCTAACATTTGATTTTCTTAACAAGCTAACCTATAACTAAAGTTTCTAACATCATCAGTTTTTATCACTATCATAATTGAAATGTAATTGCAGCTGTGTATGTGTACATTGGTGTGTTTGTATGTTGGAGTATGAGTGTATAATATAAGCATGAAATTGAGGGAGGGAGGGAGGGAGGGAAGGAAGGAAGGAAGGAAGGAAGGAAGGAAGGAAGGAAGGAAGGAAGGAAGGAAGGAAGGAAGGAAGGAAGGAAGGAAGGAAGGAAGGAAAAAACAGAAGCATAAACTCTATTGTCTAGGTAGATAGGTATTTTGTATATTTACATTTATTTATTTATATTTCATTTCATTTATATAACTGCCTTCTCACTTTTGCATGATTCTAGGTAACTATATTCCCAAGTCTTAATCCTGCATGCTAACCATTGCAGAATATGGGGTCCACTTGCTGCATAAGTAATCTCTATGACACTCTCAAGACTGTCATGGCCTCATTGGAGCCTGCGTCAGTGGAAGAGGATGAACCAGAGCTGGGGCCGACAGAGGTTAAGGGGGCAGCCTCGTTGGCCTTGAAGGAACACAGAGACTTAAGGAGACTGTCATGCCCCAGTCAGAATCCAACTCATAGGAGGAAGCTGAACAGCTGACAGGGAGTGGGAGTGTGGCTCCGTTGGCTGTGGAAGAAACTGGGGAAGGGCAAAGTCCGGCTGGGCAGAGGAGAGGAGAGGTAGAGCAAGGGAGAGGGAATTCAGAGGAAGACCCAGCCCCCCCTGTCTTCATCCTAGGGCATGTAGGAAGGAACGGAGAAGAGAACAATGTGGGTTGTATGGCTTACGGGAGGAAAGGGCCCTGGTTCCCTTCATTAGCTGCAGCTGGGAACCCAGTGTATAAAAAAAGGCAAGCAGTAACTGTGAGAGGGATCTTGAAGTCTTAGTGGACAACCAGCTAAATACGGGGACTGTTCCTGGGAGAGTTTTTCTCCAGCCGAAGGTAACCTGGACCTTGGGGGCAAAGTTGGAGATAATAAAGGGACTCTTATTGTTTATTTGACTGTGTTGCCTTTGTGCCATGCCCCAGGTCATTTATTCTCTGCCTCCCGAGTCCCAGCTAATCAACTGGGTCTTCTTTTGCTGCCCAGCACAGGAGAACAGAGCTGGAAAGCAGGTTAGTGGGGTGGGGAGGAAATGGGATTTTGCCGTAACCTTCCCCCAGGAGTGGGATGGGAATGGAGATTTTATAGTATCCTTCCCCTGCCACACACCTACCAAGCCATGACCACCAAGCCACACCAACAGAACTGTAGTAAAAAAAATTTGAATCCCACCACTGTTGCACTTGCACATGAAGCTCCACTTGTGCAAGTGAGGGGTTCTTGAACAGAGGACACAAAGTTCAACTCGCATGAGTGGAAAACCAGTATTCCAAATAAATGGAATTATTGTGTAGTGACTGGAGGAGGGAAGGCAGGGATGATTCAGTCTCTATTAATTAAACTTTATTAATTCTTTTACATTTTTAAAAGAAAAAAATAACCATAACAGTACTGCAACATTCATATTATACATCTCTATCTCTTGTGTTATACATTTATATACATTATTATTCAGTTATATACATTTATCTGTCATTTAATTATTTTAACTTTCATTATTTTCTACTTGTCTAATTTCCAGCCAATCATACCACATGTCCCAAATTTTACAATATCCCGACTCCTTTGATTCAGTCTCAGAGTTCCATTTAATCTTGCATTTTGTTTGGGCCAGTCTCTAATAGTTCTCAACATAATCTAATTCCCAAAATTTGTATAAGCATAATATGGGGGAATGGAAAATACAATTGTATATGATTGTGATTGTTTTAATGACAATAAGAAACTTAAATGCAATAAATAAATACTTTTTAGCCAATTATGTACAATATGAAACAATTCAGCAAAACTGCAATCCTATGCAAGTAGTAAGAGGTAAATACTTTTTAATTTCCAAAGTATTCTGGTCCTTGCGTTTTGGAGACTAATATGCTGCTGTAGTATTGTAAGCATTCTTCAGTAGAGCAAATATTCTTACTGAGTAAGTGTTTAACATTTAAATCCAAGATTTAATGCATTACAAGGAAATTGCTTAACAATTGTGTTATATGCAGGTTGTTTCTTGTCAATTCCAGTGATAAATCTGCAAGAAGAATTAAATAACAGCCATCAATCTGAAACACAAGCATATAAAAAAAAGGTTCCATATCAGACAACGTCCAAATATAATCTACATCTTTTGAAGATAACGTGTCAACCTATGTTTACCAAGAAATATAGCACCAATGGGGCAAAAAACTGAAATAATCTGGGCCAGGAAGAAAAACTATTGCAACTTTGGGGCAGAACCGAAATGTATATTGATGTGCTTCAGTGGTGGGATTCAAATGTATTTACTACCAGTTCTGTGGGCGTGGCTTGGTGGGCGTGGCAGGGGAAGGATACTGTAAAATCTCCAGTCAGGGGTGGTATTTGCCGGTTCTCTGAACTACTCAAAATTTCCACTACTGGTTCTCCAGAACTGGTCAGAACCTGCTGAATACCACCTCTGGTATGCTTGTATATCCATCCAAATGAAATCTGGGATACAGGTTATATAGGAAGTAGAAAAAAGGAAAGTCCAGGCCATAAGAGGGGAGTCAGCCACGTAAGGTCGGATTCTGTTTCAGGACAGGCTAATCCAATCCAAACCTACAGATGGATTAGATATCAAGTATGTGTTCACAGTATGGTGAACTTCTAATTGCAGCTGCTTTCTATTATCTATCTTTTACCTATATATGGACTGAGTTTTATTGCTTGTTATGGCAAAAGGTCTCACATTAATGTTTTAATCTGAGGCAGGTCAAATTAAGCAATACAGTAAGCTAAGGTTCTCAAATTGTGGGTCATGACCTCCAGGAGTTCAGGAACAACTAAGAAAGGGGTCATAATTTGTTGCACTATTACAAGTCACTCCCTCTTTGTCCACACAAGCCTGCAGTGGCATGACAAGGAACAAAGCTCAGAATGCGATTTTGAAGGAAGACAAAACACATTGGACTAAACATCAGTCAAAACCACCCACCAATCACCACACTTGTATTAATCCTTATTTATTTATTTTTATTAGATTATTCAGTCTGAACCATGGGTGGAGATATTGATAAATTTATTTTAAACTTCTGAATACCATAGTATTGTAAAGTTTGAAACCCCCTGCAATAAGTCATAAGAAAATAATGTAACACATTAATGCAATGTCTTATAGGCTTTTCAGCTGAAGCAATGTGCATATTTAAGTTGTAAAAAGATGTACACAGGGATTTTATACTGTACATTGTTCTCTGGAATTGTTGTATTTATTACACTTAATAGCTGCTTTTAAAATGAGCAGAATGAACAGAAGAAAAACAACAAGGATTTTAAAGGCTAACACAACTACTCTACTTTTATCAGATGAAGCAAGCTTTACAATTCTTTATGCCATAATGAATATGTACTTCTTCCATTATATATTTTTCCTTGGGTCTTTTTGTTTTTATTTTTTGAGGTACCAGACAAATGTGTCTATCCTTCTGTAGTCCCCAAAAGTTTTTGCTACTGGAGATTATTTTGATTTTGATTTGCTTCTAGTTAGTTTATTAGATTCTTCTAATATAATTTTAAAACTCCTAGATACTGCAGAATCCACCAACATCTGAGTAAGAATTATCTTAGCCCCTAATAACTACTGTATCCTAGGGTTGGCTGGCAGAGACATCAGAGGTGGTATTCAGCAGGTTCTGACCAGTTCTGGAGAACCGATAGTGGAAATTTTGAGTAGTTCGGAGAACTGGTAGTGGAAATTTTGAGTAGTTTGGAATACCACCTCTGGTGTGCTGGAATATGTTGTTCCTGAGTGGCCCCACCCCCTTCTATTCTCTGCCTCTCAAGTCCAGATGATTGCTGGGTCCACTTTTGTTGCCCTGCACAGAGCTGGAAAGCAGGTTAGTGGGATAGGGAAGGAATGGAGATTTTACAGTATCCTTCCCCTGCCATGCCCACAAAGCCACACCCACAAAGCCATGCCATGCCCACAGAACCGGTAGTAAAACTATTTGAATCCCTCCGCTGAGAGACATGTCTTCTCTACCATAGAGTCTGCCCCCTGGAATGTTCTCCCTTCGGATATCAGAATGACCCCAACCCTATTGGTCTTTCGCAAGGCTGTGAAGACTTTGTTGTGTGCCCAGGCCCGGGACTTCGAGGCCATTGTTTCCTGGATGTATTCACATCCATAATAACATATTGTTTATTTTGTATTGATTAAATTATTTTAATAGTTTTAGTTGATTCATGTTTTATGCTGCTCAGAGTCCCTTGTTGAGATGGGCAGCTATAGAAGTCAAATAAATATCTGGGATGCCCAAGGGTCACCAAGATCCTAGTTGTGATTCTGGTCTTCTGGAGCCAGTCCTGATCTGCAAGGTTGCCCTCTTGATCCATTCCTAGTGAGGTGGCATTCTGGGAAATCAAACATTGGCAGCCTTCAGGGAAGAGGTGATCTGTTACAATTGTGAACTAATTGGTTCAACAAAGAAACAAACAAAATGGAAATATACAATATAGGCCTGTACCATCATAATAATACCTATATTGTCGGTTAGGATTATGCTGGGAACTAAATTACATTACAGTAAACAGAACATTTTGAGACATCTACCCAGTTTTTATTGATCTGTTTTATGTTAAATATCTTGAAGATTTGCACAGCGGATAGGAACCTTAGGTATCCATAATATATGTTTAGATAGATTAACATTTGTCTGAGCCTAGGTGTAGGAAAAGGAAAAGGAGGGAAAGGAATAAAAACATCTAATACATGCAATGGCTGGTAACTGTTTCAGTCTTTCACCTCCCATCACCACCCCTTCCCTAGCCCCCCAGGCCAGGACTGTTTTCCCACAGACCACTGTCTGTGTGTTCAGTCTGTTCCTTTGCTGGCCTAATTCTAACCCTGTGTTACTCATGGCAGTCAATCAGTAGTGTTACAAGGTCAGCTGAGACATGGATTTCTAATAAGATTAAAGCTCATGAGTATGGTTTAGCCCTCTCCTTTTCGGAGGCAAAGGAGCTGCATTATTGCTGTGATCAAGATATTTGATTGTTTACATGTGCAGACCTGCCTGCATTCCATAATAACTCCGATGTTCCTTAGGAATCCATTTGTTTTTCTCCTATGGCATATTGAGCTAGTTCAAAAAATGAATACAAAGATTGCTGCAGTGGTGGAGTTGACTTCTAAATAATGAAGTCTGGGCTGTGTGATTTTAAATTATACTTGCCTGAATTTTACATGATCTGTGGTGCCCAAATCAGCATTCTGCTTTCAGAGATGCTTCCCCGCTGTCATTGCTCACTAGAATTTTCTTTTTAATTTTTTTCCAGACATGACTCTACAACATTTTATAGCATTGTGGCCCCTTCAAAGCTATATAGCATCACTTTCCGAAGAATTAGCCCATGAAAAATTATCCCGTAATAAATTTGTTAGTCTCTAAATTGTCACAATAATCTTTGTTCTTAACTCTTGGACACTTTAAACATGTCAACAAAATGACACTGCTACATATCAAAGTGACCCATATATTTATTACTCTGTGAGGCTTAATGGTGTTGTGAATTTTCATAGTTCCCTCATGAATTTCTTGCTTGGTCCAGAATATGTCAGATGCTTAGCTTTTACTCTGTAAAAATATGTACATTTTTTTTCAAAAGTATTTTTTTTTAATGCATATTAAAGGAACCTCATGATTTGTTTGAGGCCATAAAGCTTCCTGCCATGATTGTCCACTCCTATTTAATATAACTAATATAGCACAAATCATAGTTTCCCAACCTTTCTGGGTTTGTGGACTGGTCAGGGGAGGGGCAGAGGTGATAGTTCCACCTGAGGGATGGACATGCATGGCATGTGTGCAAATCTACAAGTGGGGATGCGCATGCACATCTGTCACGTCCACAGCCCTGTTCCAAAGGCTTCAAGGCCTGGTAGTGGGCCACGCCCTGGGGATTGGGGACCCCTGATATAAATTATAGATATATATATTTAATATGTGTATTTATTCTTAACAAATTATAGCTTGTTGACAGTTGTGGGCTTGTGCAACTGAGTTATTTCCAGCATACATCAACCATGCCAATTTTGAAACTGTCTTCTAAAGAAATCAACAAATCAGAGCCAGTTTGGTCCAGAGGATGCCCTTGAAGAACATCAAAAAGCTGAAGCTGACATAGAATGCAGCTGTGTAGACAGCTATGTGCACCTCAAGGGTGGTACACATTGCATATCTTGTCCACAAATTACAGTGGCTGCCGATTTAATTCTGGGTGCAAATCCAGGTGTTGTGTTTTGCCTTTGAAGACCTACATGGAATGGGACAAGGTTATTTGAGGGACTATTTTTTTTCCTGATTTCATCTACCCATCCCATCCATTGAGTAGGAGAGGTTTGCTGTGGAAGCTGCGTCCCTTGCCCACTGGAACATCATTCCCCCGCATGCGTTGGCCCCATCCTTGTCTGCCATCAGAAGGCCCTTGGAACCTTTTTTTTTTTTTCATCAATGTTTGAGGATACCAGCTCAAATTGCAAATTGGTTATATGATGTCCATTGACTGTTGTTTTCCCACATTCTTGGCTTTCTTATACTTTTTATTTACAGTATGTTTGTCTTTACAATTTTAATAATTAATATGTTTGTAAAGTGCCAGGCTCATGTTGTGTGAGATGGGTGGCTATACAACTCCGTTAAATGAATAAGCATGTACATTTTTGTGCACGTTATTTTCTTCTAGCGTTTATTTTAAAAATTGCAATAAAATTTAAAATGTAAACAGACATACCTGTCTTCCAGGAGTGTCTTTTGTTTCTCTAGCTTCTTTTATCAATGTAATCTTATAGGATTTTGGAGCAGTATAAAGCTCTGGTCCCAATGTCAGTAAAACATGGGTTGGTATTGAAAAAGCAGCAACAATTTCTCTATCATACAATCCTCAACTGCCTGGGCAGAGAAGTGAGATCATCTGTTTCCAGTCTATACTATTAGAGCAGGGGTCGCCAGCCTTTTGGACCTCAGGGATCACCAAACTCATAATTTTAAATCCCATGGACCATTGATATGAATTTTGACTGACAGTGGCTTGCTGACGTTGGTAGGAAAGTCGGTCCCATATTCCAGAGCTGCAGTAGTCACAGGACTGGCCCCTTGATCATCCCAGAGCAGCTGCTCCTCCTCCCCGGTGCACCAGCCTGCCATGGACTGTAGGAGGAGCTACTCTGGGCTGACCAAAGGGCCAGTCCTGTGACTACTGCAGCTCTGGAACATGGGACCAACTTTCCCACCAATGTCAGCAAGCCACCCCAGGGCAGATTTCCTTCCCCTGCCGTTGGTCTTACTTTCCAGTTCCAGCTCGTGTGGCTCTACTCAAGATAAGGTTTGTGCTTGGTCAAAGGGTGGGGTCTAGTGGGTGGGCAGACCATGTGGGCAGCACAGCCTTGTGTTCCAGCACAGCCTGGATTAATAGCTGGGGCGGGGTGTGCTTTGGGGGGATATTTCTTTGCAGATCACCAAAATTTTCTCCCCAGGCCACTGATTGGCGACCACTGTATTAGGGAGCTGCTTAGGAAATAATATACAAGGTACAGATAATCCTCAACTTACAACAGTTCATTTAGTGACCATTCAAAGTTACAATAGCTCCCCAAAAAGTGACTTATTTCACAGTTAGCACCTTTGCAGCATCCCCATGACCATGTGATCAAAATTCAGATGGTTGGCAACCGACTCATGTTTATGATGGTTGCAGAGTTCCGGGGAATCATGTGATCCCCTTTTGCGACCTTCTGACAAACAAAGTCAATGAGGAAGCCAGATTCACTTAGCAACCGTGTGACTAACTTAACAACTGCAGGGATTCACTTAACAACGGCGGTAAGAAACATCGTCAAATGGAACAAGGTTCACTTAACAGATGACTCACTGAGCAACAAGAATGTTGAGCTCAACTGTGATCATAAGTCGAGGTCTACCTTTACTTGTTTTATAAATCTTTCTTCCCTCTTTCTTTTCTATAAAGCTACACCGCATGTTTATATTTTATTATTATAAAAAAAAACTTTTAATACAAATTATTTTTTAAAAGATGAAAAACATATCACACAGGGAGGAAAAAATTAGGGGAAGAAAATGTTCAAAGGGTGGCTTCTAAAACCAGGAAGTTACTAAGAAAAACATGATAAAAATCCACATTCTTAGAACCAGTACAAAATGTCTGGCTTTCCCATTGTAAGAGTGATTGTAAACATGATAAGCCATGGTACAGATGCACTGAGCAATAAAAAGCAATAACATGCATTATACACAGGATATATCACACTTTTCCCACATTCTCCCCTCCTCTCAAAATCACACATAGCTGGCCATCTGCTAAAACATCTGAGACACAGCAAATCTACATTACTGCCGCTGTCTATTCATTCATAGTTCTTGCTCACATCTCAGAAAATAGATCTGCTTCTCCTTTTCATATCTTTCTGCCTTGCCTGTCAAAGCTACACTAGATTACTTTTATTTTTTTTCGCTTCCACTGTACTAAGCTATGGTTCTCCAAATAAATTATTACACCATGCTTGGTTTGCAGCAATAGCATGGCAGAACGGATAAACAATTCACACGGCTCAGCCTCCGTTCTAAATCTTCATCAGCGACTTCTTTCTGCAGCGGCCGCTCTTTTATCTTGAATATGTCATTCCTAATTTCCAGTTTCGGATTCTTTTTAGAGTGATTCAAACTGCAGTATATGTGTCCATGGAAAAACTGGCAGTGCATAATGTTAACTATACTATGGGTGAGATATGTGTAAGAAAGCTATAGAATGAGAAATCTGGCCATTTATTCACAAATGGAGCAAACTCTATTGCCCGTGAAAAGTGCTGAAAATGTGTTTGTGTGGTGATACTTTGTGAGGCTGTTGTAATGTCTGCTTGATACTTACTAATTCATCATAATTACACAGAGATTCTCCAGGCCACTACTATACATTCCTGATGGCAATTCGTGTCAAAAGGCCAACTCTTCATCTAGTTAAACTAAACTGCATGCAAATCATGTCTTGTAATGTGTCATGTAAGCACCGTGATGATGTTAACAATTACTTACATGATATACAACTATCTGAGGGGAGGGAAAAAAATTAAGTATTCTTCACAGAAGCGCTGTAGTATTTGAACCAGATATTAGAATCCAGGCCATTTAGACTTAATACTGCTTTGATCCAGAGTGGAGATTCAGATTTCAAAAAGGCCATAACTTCAAGTGAGGGGAAAGTGTTTAAGTTTGCAGTTCACCTTTTAATTTTTAATAAAATATACAATAAGAAAGAACCACCTGCCAACTGCTTCCTTGTTTTGCAGAGTGGGATGAAAATGCTTAGATTTTTTTTTTTTAGATCTATGAATTAACCTTATACAAAGTTTCAACTGTGTCTTTGACCTTCCCTAGAATAGATACTCATTTCATCCCTGGCATCAAGAGAAGTGCCAGTCCAAACTTTGTACAGCAACATTTGCCAAATTTGATTGCTTTCATCAGAAAAACAAAAGCAGTAGTACAATGTCACCCTATAAATCCCTTTTCAGGGGGCCCCGCAGAGGGGTTTCTGCCATCATGATGCATGTTGAAGAAGGCATGGATTTGGTAAATCAGTCCCCTTTGGCACCCATCATAGACATTGCTGACAACATTTGCATTTTCTGAGCCGGACTTAAATGTGTCAGATGCTGGCAGTACTCTATGTAAATTAGGAAAAACAGAACAAGCCAGATTAGCAAAATGATATACAATGCCACAGAAAGTGTAGGTCACAGAAAAATAGATGGCACAAAGAAAGTTGTAATTGCCACTCCTGTCTTCTTCAAAGCAATATGTGTATAAACTAGCTTCTGAACTGTTAGCCTGCAACCATTTCACCTATTATCACAAATTTAAGCCACCCTTAGAATTCACAATGAAGATATAGAAATGGTGGATAGCATCTGCCTCTTAGTATCAACTACCAATAGAAAAGGAACAAGCCATCAAGAAATGTATGGTATTTCCTGTGACACTCTATGGAAGAGAAAATTGAACTTGAAGAAGCAAAATTGAAAGAGCATTGGAATTTTTGAGATTTAGTGTTGGAGAAGACTCCAAAGAATATTGTGAACAGCCAAGAAAACAAATTGATCATTGAACAAATCAACCAAGGTTCTCATTTCAGACATAAATAGCCAGAATTTCAGAATTTCCTACTTCAAACACTTTATTCTAAGACATGGATCCGTCGAAAGGGTTATAAAGTTGGGGAGGGTAAAAGGAAAGAGAAGAAGAGGACAACCAACAGGAGTCAGCACTGACTTGATGGCACATAATTAAAAGAGCTAAAGTTTTGGTGTAGAAGCCAGGAAAGACAAGTTCTAGTCTATCCTCAGCCATGAAGCTTGTGGGAGTACTTTGGGCCAAACCCATTCTTTCAACCCAATCTGCCTCATGGAGTGTTATGGGTGAAAATAGGACGATGGACTGCCAAATGCTAGCCTGAACTCCTGAATAAAGCTGCAAATGTATCATACATACTTACAGTACATACATACTTACAGTACATACAAACATACATACATACATACATGAATATATAAGAATACATAGCAGACCTTTTGTCCTTGAGTGCCCAGTTGTGTTGCCAGGACCAGCAGAGTAATACAATATTCCATTACAACAATAAAGAACTTTGGTAAGATTTGTTGCTAGTCATAAGCTGAATGCTGAGAAAATGAATGAAGCCCAAAGTCCCATAAGCACTGACATCCCAAGGTTTCAGTGAGACTCATTGACTAGAGAGTCTTGTGACAGAGATTCTGTCACACCACTATTCCTCCCATTGCCCTGCATCCTGCAGATATGAAAATGAAGTACAACATTGTATACTCATATCAAAATTCAGAAAATGCATCAAATTTGTACTATTCTCTGCCCAGCATGATTATGCAGTTGTTGTCCAGGGGCATGATGGGTCAGCAGTTAAAGACACTGAGCTTGTCAACTGAAAATTTGATGGCCTGGGTTCAAGGCTCAAGTACCATGGGACAGGATGAGTCCCATTACTTGCCCCAGCTCCTGCCCACAGAGCAGTTTGAAAGCATGCAAATGTGAGCAGATAAATGGGTACCACTATGGTGGGAAGGTAACAGTGTTCCATGTGCCTTGGGGTACAGTCATGCTGGCCAGATGACCACAGAACATCTTCAGTCAAGGCTGGCTCCCTTGGCTAAGAAACAGAGATGAGCACTGTCCTCTAGAATTGGACACGACTGGACAGGGAAACCTGTCATGCCCCTGGTGGAGACTGACTCTAAGAGAGAGGAAGAACAACTGACAGGGAGTGGAAGTGTGGCTCCAGAGGTTGTGGAGGAGGCTGGGGAGGGACAGAGGCCAGCTGAGCAGTCAGAGGAGGACCCAGGCCCATCCCCTATCCATCCTAGGGCATGCAGGGAGGAGAGGATAAGGGAGAGACATGGTCTACTTGGGAGGAGAGGGCCTTGATCCTATTCATGGGCTGCAGGTGTGAGAACTGCATAAGAGTTTGGACCTGCGTTCTGGCAAATACTGGAGACAAAGCGTGTTTCATTTTGGTCTGAAGTTATCTTGATTGGCGTCCTTCAACAGACTGTGCCTTGTT
The DNA here is from genome assembly GCF_049901715.1 of Pseudonaja textilis. Taxonomy (NCBI): domain Eukaryota; kingdom Metazoa; phylum Chordata; class Lepidosauria; order Squamata; family Elapidae; genus Pseudonaja; species Pseudonaja textilis. The sequence goes on along the minus strand of NC_141992.1, from coordinate 141,565,320 downwards.
ATCTCCTTGAATTTGGTAAATACTTTTCCTGTTCCGTTGTAGAAATTTCATCATTGTAGTTTGTTTGGTTTTTATTTTCACATCTTTCTGCACATTAAACTCAGACTGTATTGCTTTCTTTTGAAAACTATTTTTGAGTACATTTTATCTCCAACTGAGAATTATTGAACAGTGGGGCCAAGTTGGAGACATTAAAAGACATTTATTTATGTTTTGGATTTTGTTTTGTTTGTGTTACACTCTGGGTCACCACAAAACCTTTACTTTTACTTTAATGCATTTGTCCATACTTCTCAGACTAAAATAGGTTCTCATGTTTTCCTGAAGGCCCCAAAGAGAAGAAAGTATTAAATTCACACATTTTTAAATTGTTCTAATTCTGATCATTATTACACTCACAGCCTACTTATTGCATGGTCTGGGTTTCTTTTTAATTAAATGTCAAGGACTTCACATTAAATATGAAGGTTATCTGAAGCCTAATGACTAGGTCTACTTTAAATATAATGTTGCCTAGTTTCATGTGGAAATATTCAATATACTCAGTGTCAGGTTTAAAAGGTGAATATTCATGCAGGATATCCTCCTAGCATCAGGAAATAGATATCTAATCCTATGCGTATCATAATAAATAATTAATAAGTTTAAAGGATTCAAACTGTGAATTACTGTACATTAATTGTATGAGTTGCAACTGTTCTCTTCTTTTTGAAATTCTAAAAATAGCAGTGCATAATACACTTCCTTTCCCATGGCACTTTTTCTATTCACAGGGCGTAGCAAAAAAAAAAAAGTCAAGATGGAGGACACGGCAATGAAATAGAAACTCCACCCATTTTATATTCCATTGTGGCTGCCATCTTGATTTTTTACCACACTCTGTTGGCAGCTCTGAATATGATGTTCAAGGAATATAGTAAGGAGTGGAAAAGAAAGAGGAAACTTCATCAACATGCATCTCTGATCTCTTTTAGTCCCAAGCTGTCACATTTGCAACTAGTTATCAGACACCCAGTTTTTTTCTCCAGAACGTTACATCCATTTGGTGCAGTACCAAAGTGGTACCGTCCTATTTTGCAAGATGATACTTTTAGATTAAGGAAAAATCTTATCACAAAATAAACTAGCAGTGAGTCAAACTGAAGCCTGCTCTGGAATTTTACAATGACATGAATAAATCAAGGTATATTTGCTCCATTAGTAAATTTTGCCCTCATGTGAATACATGCTTGATCACACAGAGATTATTTTTAAAGTGCTCAAGGGCAGGAAAAGATTTTGATAAGGTTAAGGTAAAGGTTCTCCTTGCACATAAGTGCTAGTTGTTTCCAGCTCTAGGGGGCAGTGCTCATCTCTGTTACAAAGCCAAAGAGCCTGTGCTGTCTGAAGACGTCTCCGTGGTCATGCAGCTGGCATGACTAAATGCCAAAGGCGCAGAGAATGCTGTTACCTTCCTGCCAAAGTGGTCCCTATTTTCCTACTTGCATTTTTTTTTTAACATGCTTTCGAACTGCTAGGTTGGCAGAAGCTGGGACAAGTAACAGGAGCTCACTCCATTACGCAGTGCTAGGGATTTGAATCGCCGAACTGCCGACCTTTCTGATTGACAAGCTCAGCATCTTAGCCACTATGTCCCAAGATTTTGATAGACTACTCTCAATGCAATTTTTTCTTTACATGAAGAACAAGTATATTATACTGAGCATCATAGTTTTTTTTTTCCTTTTTCTCCATGCAGCATTACTCTCAATGTCCCCATAATGCATAATTTCAGTAATTATCCACCGTTCCATACCAATGACTGGAAATTCTCCTCAGTGAAATTCCTTTTAGGTAACACTGTTTAATCAAAAAAAGTATACTTTTTTTGTTTAAAGCACTCACATGGTCACCCAACTTGAACAATTAGATTCTGTGCAATGTATAAAAACCTAATAACAAAAATGCTAAAAACAAAATAATAATGCCAACTTTAAAAAATCAATGTAACAGTTAATTGGAAACCAGGCACTCAAATTTAGTATATGTCACCATATAGGAATTTGACACACCCTGCTGAAGGAAAGAGCCAAATTTTATCTGCTTTTCTAAAGGTATAGACTCAGTTCTCTGCTAAGTCAGAGCCAGGCACCTATCGGGATAAGGGTGGGGGGATCCTTCCATATGAAAGTTACACCACCTGGAGCCCTAGGATTACATCATTTGAAAAAAAGATCTGTGCCATGTGTGTCCTTGAATTGCATCCAGAAGCTTTTAGCAAACTAGTGCAGCTTGCAGAATAGAGGTGTTACATGGACATATAGAGGAAATTTGTAACAATCAGTACCACTATGTCCTAGACCAGGCATGTCAAACTCAAGGCCTGTGGTCAGGATCTGGCCCCCGATGTAGTTAGATCGGCCTGCGAGGCCTTCCTGGAAAATGTAAGGGGCCTTCCCGCATTGCTTCGGCCTGGTCTACCCAATGCAAAGTAGAAACATCAGGCCAGCGTGGTTTTGGCCTGGTCTACCCAATGCGAAAAGGAAACATGGCAGCAGTTTGGGGAGTGGCGTCAAGCTGGCCATGCCCACCCAGTTGGCCACACCCACCCGGCCCCTTGAGGTCAACCACAGCCCTGATGCAACCCTCAATGAAATTGAGTTTGACGCTCCTATTCTAAACCAATTGCAACTTCTGAATGGTCTTCTAGGGCAGCCCCATATAAACCACATTGCAACAGCCATGACTAAGGCATGAGTGAGTACAAGGAAGATCGAGCACAAATGGAACACAAGGTACAATTGTACAAATGCCCCCCAGCCACCACTCAGTACCTGTAAGTCATGGGGGATTCCTAAACTCCACACAAGATCTGGGCAGCCCCATTCAGAATCATCCTATCCAAGCCTACCTCAGCCACTGACAAATATGACCAAAGCTGACTGGGTACTATTTCCTAGTCTGAAACCTTGCTGGAAGGGGAACCAGATAACCTGCTTCCTCCAGCACCCATTCAATGTGTAGACTGGCCATCTTCTCAACAATTTTCACTTATGAATCACTGCAGTTCATAAGTTAGTAACCCAGTTGTTAAGTGAACCTGGCTTCCCCATTGACATTGCTTGTCACAAGATTACAAAATGAATTTTCATGACCTTGAGACACAGCAACTGTCATAAATATGAACCAGTTGCCAAGCATCTGAATTTCAGTCACATAATCATGGGGGTGCTTCAAAGGTCATAACTATGAAAAATGGTCATAAGTCACATTTTTCAGTGCTGTTGTAACTTTGAACAGTCACTAAATGAACTGTTGTAAGTCAAAGTCTACCTGTATTTCTCCATCTATTCCAAAGAAAAGGTGTAGGAACTTCTACATTTTTAAAACATGAAAAGTGTCCACCAATCGTAAATTTGAGTGCAAACTGGTAACATGGCCCAGAGCCACTCTCAAAGAGATGGGCTGTTAAGAAATATGAAAAATAAATAAATACATACATACATTCCCAAAACAGTCTAGCTCTAAGCTAAACTTGGAATGATTGCATAAATCAAAATTTTGGATTTTTTTTTAATTCTTCTTACTAAGGTAGGGAATTGATAAAAGGGGTTAATTTCATTACTTGTTGGCATAAGTGAACTTTAAAAAAAACCTGATATAGTGAAATTTATGGCAAGGGGAAAGTGTCAGTTTTTTGGCTCTTTTAAATTTTGTTGGGCTTCTTTTTACAGCAAACAAATCTCCATTTTTAGATCCTGTTGTCTCTTCTATGAGAATAAATACTGACAAATGTCCAACAGTTAAGTGCAGGGGGAAAATGTAAAAAGAGGGTATTTTTACAGTGTGGGATGATTGAAAAAAGTTTACTCATCCTCAAATTGTTTAATAGGCAGTTGCTAGAGTAGACATACCTTTTGGTTGCAAAACAAATCAAAGCTATCTTGACGTATGAAAGAAAGATAACTGCAGGAAATGTCATTCTAAAAGATTGGTTTAGGATAGTCTTATTTCCCCAGAGTCCTCATTTTCCTTCTGCCAAAGGGGTATCATCCAACCCAGGGATGTCCAACCTTGGCAACTTGAAGACGTATGGACTTCAACTACCATAGCTGGCTGAGGAACTCTGGGAATTGAAGTCCACAGGTTTTAAAGCTGCCAAGATTGGGCACTTCTGGTCTAATTTGATATTGTTGCTTTTTTGAAGGGAAAGCTAACCAAAATCACTATCCCTGCCCCAATCCTGCACTCCTGCTGACAACAAATAAAAGACATACATCTAAATTTTCTGCGGAAAAGGAAACAATATTAGGAAGCTGGAACCTAAATGGAAGGAGTGACCCCAACATCTAGATGAATGTGGGTGTTGTGAAAAAGACAACCACTGATGCAATTAACTATGTATAAAGATTTTATGTATTAATTGTATCCACTTTTGTGATCTTGCTTCTTTTGAGGCAAGACAGTTAGGAATAGGTTTGTTCTTAGGCTGTTGTTCATGAACCTCCAGTCAAAGTTACATCAATATTCTGTAGAAATCAGAAAATACATTCAACTAATTGAAGCCATATTCTGTTGATGACTAAGATTCTCTGAATTGTGTCACATATGGGTATCATAACTCATAAATGCGTTCTTGGGGTTGCTGCTAAAAGCTATGTCAGACATTAATCTAGGACTGGATATTTTATTTTTCCAATTTAATCAGAATTCAGTAGATCAATCTACCAGAATGCAAGAGCCCTGGTGGCCAAGTGGTTAGAATGCAATATTGCAGGCTAATTCTGCCCACAGTCTGGAGTTCAATCCCAATGAGCTCAAGGCTGACTCAGCCTTTCATCCTTCCAAGGTCAGTAAAATGAGAACCCATATTGTTGGGGGCAATACACAAATAATGCTGACATTGTAAACCATTTCAGAGAATGTAAAGCATTAAGGAGCAATATATAAGTGTTACTGCTATTGCTAAGTGCTATTGCTAATAGCGTAGTATATTATAAAGATAGTGTAATATCTTGTTAAATATTCAGTGCAATTTTGGCTATTACTTATTCAATATCAAATTTCTCTTCCATTATGACATTAATGGCACTTAGAATTTTCCTCTATCCATACATTTTTTAAAGCATTCTTAACGAGGTAATTTTACTTGGAAAAATGAGAAATCACCACCTTCCTCTGTCCAGTTAAAATTATCTCCAAACTATTTACACTATAGGAGAAGAGAGTTACACATACTTATGACATACACTTCAGATGTCTCTATTCAGTTTTCCGCTTTGGAAAAAAAAAAATCCAATAAAGGAGAATATTTGTAGCTCAGGGTTGAAATGAGGGGTCCTTGGTGCTGCCTGAACTGCCTTCATTGTTTTCTTGCAAACATTTCATTACCCAAATTAAGTAACATCAGCAGTGCTGGTAAGGAATGGAGTTTGCTCTCAATTCATATTCCAACTACTAAAATATAAATTGCAAATAAACCCCCATTTCTTACCATCACTAACAATGTTACATAGTTTGGGTAATGAAATTTTTGCAAGAAAACAACCAAGCTCAGAGAGCATCAAGGACTCCTCAGAAAATCTTATTCGATGCTTGTTTGTTTGTTTTAAAAGAGAAAATTAAAAGGTTCCTGGCATTCATCCCACAACATTCTACTGTTCTTTTTGTAATAAATTAATAGTTTGCTGGGCTCACCACCATAACATGTGGACATATCTGTCTTAAGATCTGGCTACCACTCAGGTGGAAATGCCCTTCTATTGTTCTGTTCCTCAAGCATTTTTACTTTCCTCAGAAACATTTGACCTCCTTATTTGCTTGTGTGCAGTGAGTGTTTGGAGCTCACACATGGTATGGGCCATAAAACTCAGCATGCATGCATAATGAAGAGATAGTCGCATGACAAAGATTGTAAGAGCTACTGCTAAGGAAGACTGTTCAACAGATGAATAGATTAAAATCCACCCCAAATGATGCTGCAATCACAAAGGAAAACAAAAATGAGGAAATGTCTTTTGTATATAGTTAATTTTCACTATATGTTATATTTTATTGCTGCCAATGAGAAGAGGCAGTTATGGGTTTATCTGCCTCAGGTTTTATTACAGTTACTTTATATCATGACTGGGGAAGAATGACAGGATGTCCTTGGCTGCCACTGGTTTGAAAACAATATTTCTTGCATATGCCAAAGAGGAATGATCTGCTATAACACTGCAAAAACTCAAGTAACGCTTCATTCTAGTATCTTCTCTCCATTTAGATTTGTGTTCTCTTATACTTCCAGAAGAGAAATACTAAATATGTGCAACATTTCATGAGTAGTTTCATAGGATTTGCCCATGTAGGCCATCACAACTCTTTAAAGCAGCTATGTCTTTTTTTGAAATCAGGTAGCTCTCAGTCCTCTGCTTTAAAGAGATGCTATTTTCCTCCCTCATAGGCTCAAAAATATGTGAAGCATTGCATCGATCTGATACACAATATTGTCACAATACTGTCAACTTCACCTCATTGATAAAACTGGAAGCGCTGGATGGCTGAGGAGGAAGGCAGCAGATTCTCCATGAAGTGGCAGTCTTGTACATACAGTGCCTACTCACACTTTCAGAGAAGAAAATGTGATCTGAAGATGGTTCTGCTAAAAGTGGAGTTGACGACCATGATGAAATAAAGACTGACAAGTAGATTGTGACTGTGAGATTGCCCAGCAGGTTTAGGGCTCTGGGAATAAGCATCTTGCTCAAATTAAAGTTGATATCTTTAAAAAGACACTGGGTTCATACAATTCCCTTTCTAATCACTTTGTTAACTGCTTTTCAGCTATTATGAACTTTTAGATTGACAAGTCTGAAAACATTGGGTGAGTTTACTTCAATCCTTAGTGGAAAAAGTTTCTTATACAAATTGAAAAGCTTAAAAATTTCTTTGAATAAGCAGCAAAAGGGTAATTAGAACTTTGATTTTGAAAAGTTACAAATGGACTAAGGGTTCATATGGATATGAAATAAGATTTCGGAATCAATTATAAAAATTGTTACTATGAGCAAATGCTTTTGTTTTGAATTTGTTAGAAACCATTATAGGATGGGACTTTGAAGTTTGGACACTAGAGGGAACTAGAAGGAACTAAAGGAAAAACATTTTTTACTTACTAATATAGGATGGAACAAAATATTTTAACAGTGGACATACTGAAGAATAATTTTGAACAATAGATCCAAAAGTTAATTTTAAGAGAGTCTGCCTCTACAGAGAGATTGCTCTTTAAAAATGATATGACTTATCTGAAAGTAGATTTAAAAATGACAGTGTACAAGAATGATATGAAAAAATATGCTACACTTAGATACAAAAGAAACCAGCTGATGTCTTAATAATGAAAAGGGATATATAATTAACAAACCAAGACAGTGACCTTCCTACACTGGATTTATAAAAGAGGCTTGTTAAAGCTTTGAAGAATTTTACGAGAAGGGACAAAGAAAAAAAATGAAAAGAAATCAATTTTTAGAACATTATTTGAGGGGACTGAAGTTCAAGATTGTTAAAAATAAAAGGAAGAAATGTATAGTTGGTTTACTTGATCAAGGTTAAAATAGATATGTTGCTATCTCTTGTAACCCTAAATGGACTTTTGCCGATCATGACTGAAATGATAAGGTTTTTAAGGATTTATTTATAGATAAGAAATGGAATATGGGACATTGGAAGCAGAGATCATTTGGTTTGTTTTAAGAGAAGGTGATAAGTTACTAAAATTATTTATACTCATGGTAATGAAGGGAGAAGTAGTTTTTATATATTTTTTTTCCTCTGCTATATTTTTTTCTGCACCCTATACAAATATTTTTTCATTTTTTCATTTGCATTAGTTTTTTATCATATTTTACCAGTTGAATTTTTTAATAACATTCCTTTAAGAAAAAAAAGAACAATGCACCCTCAAATTATTTAAACATTAAGCCACTTCAGATATAAACCTTGATTTTATTTTGTTGTACCAACCCAGTGGACAGATTTACTGACATAATGATGGGCACAATAAGCAGCAAAAATAATATATACCCCATGATTTCATGACTTATCATCCTAGTGCTACATCTAGCTAGTATGGATTTGCTGCCGTAAATTAAGTAGTTAATAGTGACACTATCTTGTGAATGTGTGAATGTATACTTGGGATAGGTGGGTGTATTACTATGTTCTGTGGCTCCAATCTAGCTCTAGTAATACTAGTTTCCTGATAGAAGTAAACCCAAACAGGTGCACTTTCTCCCAGCCTTACACAACATCATATGTATTTCTTGGATTCAAGCCATCCTCTGCACATGCAGATCCACCATAGGTCTGTGAAAAACACGTGAGATTTAGGTACAAATTAAATTGCACCATAGCATTAAAATGGAATGGAAGCAAAATAAAATGCTGCCAAGAACATATGGAACTGCGTGGCCAGCTTAAAGTGCATACATAATTTTCTTCGCAATAATTAGCCGCTTTGTATTATGCTGGTTGAGTACCAGTACAAAGTCATTCAGCGCAATAGAAGAGTCGACATTCAACAAGCCTGAAATTTCTATTGAAATGGGGCTCAAAAGAAACACAGCAAAGCTTTATTTTTGTCATAATAAAAATTATCTTAGCTTCAGAATGAAAACCATGCCTGGTTTTTTTTTTTTTTTTTGAAGCTAAATCATTTCCAGGGAAAAAACAGCTTAATTTCAACAATTAAGGTTTCCATAGAGAAAAAGTATCTTTTTTATTATTAACTTTTGTTATACACTACATGAATCAGAGGAAGTGTTCTTCTTGTACTTTAAGAATGAGCATATGGCTGCTTGCGCCAACATCAAAAATAAAGAGCTTGCACTAATATAATAATCTTGACAAATCTAAATAAGAAGCTGAGCTACCTGTCAGCCTGCCTTCCTTTCTTTGCAACTATCTTTTCTCGCTATCTACTGGCTTGTTTGTTTATAACAATTCGTTGACATTCAACCCATGCTAAGCTTGTTAATCTTTATTTATTTATGTATTTATTGTCTTTTCATATAAACCTTCAACCTCAGTTTAGTTGAGGATTTGGGGAGGGAGGGTGTGCACTGGTGATCCTGAGCAAATAAATCGATACATATCATATGGTTTACGCTAGGAAGTTTTCCTATGGATAGATCAGTCAAAAGTGAGCAAGTGCCTAAGAAGTAAAAGGAAGGCTTGTGATTAGAAAATTTGGATAGTTGTATTTCAGCCTAAATTAACAAAACTTTTAAAAGTAGGAACCAGTAGATTTGGAGGAAGTTAGCATGAGCATCAGTGAGCAAAATAACTCTACTTCTCATATTGTTACTTGCCTCATAGTGAAATGAGTGACATTGCTCTACTAAAAGTTTAGTATAATTTTGGCTATGGAGAAGTCCATGAACAACATGCTAGATGATAGATGAAGAGAAAACAAAAATGTATGTCCTTTCCATATTTAAGATACTTTTTCTTGGGCAAGATTAGCATAAATATAGGTCCCTTATAGATTTGAATAAAATCTTGGTGAAGCAAAGCCAATAAATACACGTAAGTGACAGGAAATAATTTAAAGAATTCATGAAATGTAAGTGATATTATCAGACACCACAGAAAAACATACTGTACACTACCTGTGGTTTTCCAAAGGGCCAAATAGCATATAATATACTTAATATACTTACCTAGAGTGGCCTTTAACTGTGATATGTCATCCTCAAATAGTTAAAAAACCTGTAACTTAGATGATACAGCAAATTTGTTTTTTATTGGTCTAAGAACTATAACTTAAACAATTCATATTGTAAAAGGGGGTTTAAATTAAATAGGGGGGATCAAACACATGTGGAGGAAAATGCATTGGAAATATTAGCTGAGTTTGAACTTTGAATTACATTGAAATTTCTAGTTTTTTCTAGATAGTTATCTTTCCGGATGTTAATAGTAGAGGTTTGCTGCCATTGGCAGGGAATTGGATTTGGATTTTCCATATCTATATTCTTTTCAAATCTAATATTTTAGAATGTTATGCTGTAGGTGGCTTTACCTAAAAAGCTTCACTCAAATTATCATGAAATATTGCAACCTTCTGCCACTTTCCAATCTTCCTCAAATATCTTTTCCCCACATCATACTGACTTGCTCCTAAATTGTATTATTATCCTAAAATCACTTTAACAGAAACTTTCATGACTGAACTTGAACCTCTTTGTTTGTTTGTTTGTTGTGATTGTATGATTGTAGATAATATTGGGCTTCTTGTGATTTGAGAAAAACATTTCCATCAAGATTTTAATCGCTTAATTTTATAAAATTCAGTATTATTGTGAATCAAAATTGCCACTTTTGGTCCAAAGAAGATCTTGGATTCACAGCCCCTCTGGCTGGCCTTTGTTTACATTTTTAAGAACATGTGCCTTCTTTATAATATCATTTGTCTGGTAACAGATTTTTAGATGATGCATCCAATTATGCCTTTTGTGTGGCAGATTAAAGAGACATCTACCCTCGATAGTCTCATTTGAGACATTATTTTATATGGAGTCTGTACTCCTAGCATGTAAATGCAAAATTCTTGATGCAAAGAAGGGCTATACACAAGCTATAGCAATCTTATAAAATCAAAATAGTAGGATTAATGCAAAAATTATACCCCCATGCAGTGATACACAAACAATGTTTTAAACCTGACTTGGATGACATTTAAGGTCACAAGAGGCAATCTTGGTGATACTGAAATCTTTTAATCTTATTTACAGATTATTTCATCTACAAATTCCCAAGAGCTAAGAAAGGATTTCATTCCCATATCTTTATTATTTCATTGACTGTTGACCGTATAATGTGCTGTATGTTGTTATTAATTTTAAATAACTTTTCCCTCACTTGGGTAACTACAGATACTGAGGTATGCAAATAAGCTTAATAATCTTCTGAAATATATACTGATCAGATCTACGATCTTTGTTTCACTTCATTTGGACAGCATTAATACCTCTGGAACGGGAAGCAGTCTCTGTGTTAAAGTTCCTGTTAACATGTCTCATATTCCAATATCTCAGGGGCGGCCACAAAGAAGCTATTCTCCAAAGCACCTGAGGGCAGGATGAGAAGCAATGGAGGGAAACTTACCAAGAAGAGAAGCAACCTAGAAATAAGGAGAAATTTCCTGACAGCTAGAAAAATTAATCAGTGGCATGATTTGTCTTCAGAAGTTCTGAGTGCTCCAACACTAAAGATGTTTAGATTAGATTGGACAACCATTTGTCTGAAATGGTATAGGGTATCCTGCCTAAGCAGGGGGTTGGGCTAGAAGACCTCCAAGGTCCCTTCCAACTCTGTTATTCTATTCTATATCCATATCCATATATCCTTAAGAGCAATGCAACATTGTTCTTTGTGACACTGTGGCAACATGATTCTTAATGCACTGATGCCCAAGCAGCAATGCATTGAAATAGAAGCATTTAGGATTAAAACTAAAACTTGTGCAATTTCATTATAGGAAAGAGCCAGAATGCTTTCCAATTCATAAGACTGCTCCTATTTTTATCTATTTTAGGCTTCATTGGAGTTATTATTAGGCAGAGGAAAGCAGCCATTTTGGCAGACCCTCAAAATATAAATAAGTGGTCAGTTGTAGGAACGAGATTTAGGTATGACATGTGACCTGATCTCTACTTCCTAAGTAGAATGCAGTTTCATCATCAGTATCAAAGTAAGATTCAACTAATAACCTTATTGACTTTTGTATGACCTTTCCACAGGGGAAAAATGATAATGGTCCAATAGTTTACTTAACACATATCAGATGCTGAAAAATTATAACCGATAATCTTCAACAAAAGTATGTTGAAGGTTATGGAAACCTGTAATTTCAAGTCAGATCTTGATCTTCCAAATTTTGGAAAACCGCTGGTATAGTATTCCTACTACACCTACAACATATAGAGTAGAAACAAATCTCTGTATTTTGTCAGTCCTCCTGGATACACCAGATAGAAAACACCACTAGATAAGTTAATTCTACTTTATTGCAAGACTACATTAACAAAATCTTGCAAATCTGGAGGTACAAACATCCCACTGCCAATTTTAACTGCCTTAAACTTAGGGCCTCCCTAAATTTCTTTCTCTGATTGTTAATTCACTATTAATCCTACCTGTCTTTTTTGATTGATTCCTGGGCTATGATTCTAGCTATGCTGGCTGGAGAATTCTAGGAGTTGAAGTCCACAAGTCTTCAAATTGCCAAGTTTGGAGGTCTCTGGCTTAAAGAATCAGCATTCTGTTTGGTTAAAACACATTTCTATTATACTTCGATAGTTTGGTGTAGTAGTTAAGGTACTTATCAGGAGACCATAAGCCACAGTCCTACTTTAAGCACAAAGCCAAGTGGGAACCAGTCATTCTTGCTCAGCCCTGGGAAAGAAGCAAGGCAAACCACTTTCAAAAGATCTTGCCAAGAAACCTGCAGGACTACTCCCAGACGGTTGCCAAGAGTCAAAAACTGACTCAAAGGCACACCCACACACATAGACAAAGGAATTACATTTTGTAGCTTACTAGTAGTTCTCTTATACTTCAGGCAAGCAGTTACAGAAGGCCATGGCATCCTGAACAATTGTGGAGTTGGATTCCCAGATGGAAAAATCCTCTGTTGAGATGTTCAGCACCAAGGACAGGCAATGGATTTCAGGAAGTTCTTGGTCTAATGTAGCACTTTATGCCTTTCCTCAAAAATCTCATTTTACTGTAAACAGGGCTGTTCAACCTAACAGAATCATTTACTTCTATGTAACATTGTCAATATAATATTGAGGAATTACCTAGACCAACCATGGATAGCTCCTCATAGTATGAGATTGTCAAGTATCATTTTATGACTAGGAATGTACACTGAATAATCAATGGAGAGCAGATGATATGAATTGTGTTCTAGCATTTTGAAGAAGCCATGCAATGGCTATTGAGACTTCACGTTGTTTTAATTTACCTCCACTGTCATTTGTGCAGGAAAACCATTCATGTCTCACAGAGACACTACGATCTCACAGAAGCTGTTTCATTGCTAAAGAGGCACAATGTAATTCCAATCCTGTTGTAGAGAAAATGGACTTTGGGACATTTTAGAGATCCAGAGACAGTGACACACCGAAAAACTGCAGGATGTTCTGCCATTTCATATTATGGGTGGATAAAAGATTGACAGAAGGGGCCAGATTTATGAACAACCTTCTTATACTGCTAAAAAAATATTTTTACTGAATTGTATAGATGTAACATGAGGAGTTTGGATGTTACCTGGCTGGGTAATGAAACATCTGCAAGTAACAACCAAGCTCAGGGAGCATCACAGTTCAACTTCAGCTATGTACATTCTCTTCTGTAAGAAGAATTAGAGACTGTACAATCAGTATATTTCTTAATGAGAATTATCAACACATAGACAAGAACATGGTCTACCATTCCTCCAATATTACAGATTAACCATATGAACAAAGTCCTAGCTAATAATGACAGCTAATAACAAAATGCAAACCTTAAATAACGAATACCATATATCTTAACAAAATGTTTGACAAAAGTTTATTGTTATACAAACACAGATTTATATTTTATTAAAATATTAAATGTTAATATGCTATTAAATTTTAATATTCCATTAAAAATAAAACAATGTGTGTAAACCAACATGTCACAGAAAGAAAGAAAAATTAAGTAGTCAGTTAATCACTGAATCTAAAGGAAATATTCATGGATTGTTTAATCTAAATGAAATTAAACAAGATATTGTAACTGTCCTGTTTCTGCTTACAATTTAAAGGCCTTAAGGTAGATTTTCTCCTTTTAAATGTGTTCAAATAGCTCATTGTATAATAATGCATGAATCATCATTTATCCTAGGAGTTTTCCAACTTTTTTTAGCTGTAGAATATATTTAATGCTTTGTTTAAATGAAGCATTGATTTCACTGCATTTTCAACAGCATAAATGAAATGGGAGCATTTCTAAAGTATCATTTCTCATTGAAAAAGATATAATCTAAGATTCTATTGATGTGTTAGGATTTTTTAAAAATATCTCTTTAAGTGGATAAGTAAAACATGCAAAGCAAAAACGAAGAAAAAATACATATACCTAGAAATACATAGAGGATTTGGATTAAATGCCTCAGCTTGCCTTGCTGTGTGATATGTTGGATATGAGGGATTGAATTTAGTTAAACCTTTATTGTAAATATATACTGTTAATTTTCCCACTGCCGGGTATATTTCAATTTTAGTCTCCCAATCAGGCATTGATGACAAGATTCCATTTTTTTCAATGATGCGCTAGATTGATTCTTCAGACTATCATCCAAGCAAAGACTATTCAGCAAGGACTTCGGACTATTAGCAAAGATGATGGTTTTTTTAATTTATATTCTCTGGGATCCTATGCAATAAAAACATGTATGTTTTTTTTTAATTTGAATTTTATTTTCAGATTTTTGAATGTTTTGATGTCTTTGCATATATTTAATTGGTTCAAGATACATCCTGTTAATTTAAAATTAGCATAGCATTAAACTGGAATTGGGGATACTACACTTTTCAAACTATTCTTGATCTCAGTTCTCATCAGCTTTTGTGAAGATTCTGCGTGCACTGAGAGAGTTTGGTAGCAACATGCAGCTTATTCAATCTGGCCACCACTCCTCCTGTGGACAATTCCCCTTGCAACTGTGACCTCCCACTCTTCCAATTGCTTTCTTTCCTATTGCCCAATCACATTGGGCGCGCACACACACACACACACACAAGGTTAAATTAACTTTTTTAAAAAAAAATTGTTAAAGTAATATGAAGTAGCCAGTCAAAGTACTGGGGTTGCCTAGAAGAAAATGAAAGCGGACAGCATCATTGGAAAGCTAAGCGGGAAAATGAAAACAGAGATTTCATTGACAGCAGATGAGCAGTTTGGTATAGTGGTAAATCACAAGACTAGAAACCAGGAGACTGTGAGTTCTAGTCCCCTCTTAGGCATGAAAAGCAAGCAGGGTGACTTTGGGTTAGTCACTCTCTCTCAACCCATCCCATCTCAGAGAGGTTTTTTGGGGGGGTGGAATAGAAAGAGGAAGGACCATTAGGTATGTTAACTACCTTGGATTGTTTATTAAAAAATACTAAAGGCAGGATCAAAAAATACCTTGAAAAACAGATAGCTGTCAACCATTCCTGCCCCCAACAATGATTGTTGGGCCCTATTTGTAGTGGGGCAACTTTGGACTGCAAAGAAACCCAGAGTAAAGAGTTGAACATTGCTTCCTGATTAAGCCTTTAAAATCACAAGGTGTTGTGTGTCTCTAGCTATGCCCTACTAATGGCACTGAACTAAGGTGTAATTCCCAGTCCGTGAGTTCTTCTTTATAACCAACTCCTGCCTCTTTACGCCACCAAACAGCTCATCTCGAAAATGCCACAACCACTTTACAAGTTCCATGCAAGCTTAGCCATACAATACCATATGGAAGTCATGAAAAATATTCTTCATTGTAGTTCTGCTGTAAGTATCACCCAGGAATAGGGCAGGGAAACTCCTGATGTTCCAAAAAAAGCAATTTTATGACAGCTGACACACAAAAAAACAAATTAAAATATACTATGGTCCTGTATAATATGACTATCTTACAGCACTTGATATTCTTAACTATCATGGCTTCTCCCAAACAATCACTGCAACTGTAGTTTGGTAAGAGTGCTGAGAATTCTTTATTAGAAATCTCTCTGTTGTCAAGTTAAATTTACCAGAGTTCCCTGATGCAGGGGAATGGAGAATTAATTACGAAGGCTGTGCAAACTATGGTGAGAGATGCGTCAGAAAACAAATGAAGTGCTTCTCTGAAGTCAGTGCATTGAGCATGGGGGGAATGGGGATTGCATCACTTAAAGATTCAATAGGGCTGCTTCAAAGCCCTTTCCCAGTCTTCTGAGCATGCAGCAAAATGGACCTTGCAAATTCTGGCAGAAAGGACTTTGGTACACAGCACAGGTAGCAAAGGGCCTCAAGAGCTATCGTGCCCTATCTCTGAGAGAGGTAATCATTTCAATGCTGCAAACTGCTCACTTCATAAGCTGCATTTGGTCTGCCCAAACTTTAACTATATCTGGGGGGCGGGGGGGATGTTTTCCATTTGAATGGCTTAAATTTGTAAAAGAGACCTATATTACGGAAGGAAGGAACGAAGGAAGGAAGGAAGGGAGGGAGGGAGGGAGGGAGGGAGGAAGGGAGGAAGGAAGGGGAGGGGAGGAAGAGAAAGAAAGAAAGAAAGAAAGAAAGAAAGAAAGAAAGAAAGAAAGAAAGAAAGAAAGAAAGAAAGAAAGAAAGAAAGAAAGAAAAGGAGGAAGGGAAGCCAGGAAGGCAGGAAGGATGGACAGATGGATGGACAGACTTTCTACTTTCATTGTTTTGATTATGGAGAACTGAACTCAGCAGTTTTGTATTTCGGTAGTTGATGTATAAACCAATCAAACTTTTAGTAGCATGGTTGGATATACATAATTCACTTCATATAATCAGAAAGGAATTGAGGTGCCATATTGGTCTGAGCCACCCAAATGTATCTGTTGGACGTGCATTCTGGCCATGGCTCAGCCAGCCATTTAACTACCATAAACTGACTCTTTGCATATAGACATACATGGAGTGTCTACAGAGAGGGAATTTTGATTATACATGCTCTTTTGTCTTCCCAATCTGGAAGCTAATTCAAGATCTGAACTTGGCCAAGTAAAATAATCACATGACATCTAAATCTATGTATGAGATGTATGTGTGTATGCTTAAGAGAAAAACTATATTTCTGTAGACATGCACATGTTATTGCAATATATATATATATGGTATTCAGCTTTGTTCGGGTATTTTCCCACGTCATTATAGTTGTGCTTTTAAAGTTGTAGCAACGTTTCAACAGAATCTCATCTGCCATCATCAGGCTTCTGTGTTGTGTTCGTCTGTGAGTGAGACTTTTACAGTTGTTTGACTGACTCACAGATGAACACAATACAGAAGCCTGATTTGCCAAAATGTTGCTACAACTTTAAAAGCACAACTATAATGACGTGGGAAAATACCTGAACAAAGCTGAATACTATACATGTAAGTACCCGCGAAAACTTAAGAAAACATATGTATGTATGTATGTATGTATGTATGTATGTATGTATGTATAATGTCTAGGTGTGTTCGGGTCTTTTCCCATGTAAGATTAAGAGTATCTTGGTGATGTTTCGGTGAGGTCCCACTCGCCATCCTCAGGCTGGTGCTTTCGGCTTCGTGCCAGTGCAAGCAGTGACACGAAGCCGAAAGCACCAGCCTGAGGATGCACTGGCACGAAGGCAAAAGCACCAGCCTGAGGATGGTGAGTGGGACCTCGCCAAAACATCGCCAAGATACTCTTAATCTTACACAGGAAAAGACCTGAACACACCTAGACCTATATACCTGTACCCATGAAAATCTATGAAAACAAATATATATGTATATATATATATATGTATATGTATATGTATATATGTATACACACACACTCACACACATCACATTACGGTAGTTCATTATAAATATAATTGGGGAAGCAAAAATAACACTAGAGTCTGATTCCATTGTTCAAAGTTTAGTTTGCTCTGCAAATTCATTTTCTGTGCAAGGAGAGAGAAATTGGAGAGAATATTTGACTGAATAATTGATTTTCATCTCAATAACATGTCAATAACATGACCAACCCACACTATCAGAATATTATTGCACCCATTTAAGTACATGCTTGCCATCCAAAGGTGACACTTCATAAATTTTGCCTGTTTTTTTTTGTTTTAAGCCCATAGCCTTTTATACATTTTGCTGACAGAAAAACAGAAAGTCAATACTTTTGCTGCCATATTGCTTTACCTTGAATGAAAGTGTTGTCAGGTGACATTAGCAAAAGCACAGCATACACATACACTCTGTAATGTGCACAATTGCATGGTTGTATCATGAACAGTTCAAATTTTGTTTAACAAAATACATTTTGACTCTGTCAGCTACTGCAAGCCTGAAAAAAATAGGTAAGTAAATACTCTCCAACTTCAATATTTATTTCAGCAGTATGGACAGGCTAATGCATTTTCAAATTGTTTACAAAGATCTATATAAAGAAATAAATAAGTAGTTTGGAATAGCTCTCACCAAATTTTGGATTCTTCTAGAATTTAGTATACGTTAAAATGGCGCTCAAAATTAATATTTTCCTGGTGAGATTAGGAAAAAAGCTCTAATCTTCTAAATGGTATCTTTATTACATTCTCTGCAGTGAAAAGTCCAACTTTGCCATGTTCTAATCACTGTTCTGTGTCTATGTTTCTTTTTTTTTTTCTGCCAAGTAATCTTTTCTCCTAATCATCTTAAAAGTTGAAAAGTTTCAGAGTGCTGATGTGATGTGGCTGTTATAATTTTTCAATCATAGTGTACCTAAAATGGATTTTGAAGTTTCAAAATTACTGTGTATTTTGCCCATTAGAACATTGTAAATAATAAATCCTTCAGGGCCCATGTCCACAATGACACTAGCCAAATTCTAGTCCCGGAATACTCCTTCCTTCCCTACATGCAGAACATCTGCAATATAATCAGTTTGGCGTTTTTACTTTCTCACCCTGATTTGGGACATACATCATGCGAAGTCATAAAGGGCTGGACATAAGATGTTGTGAAAATTTGTCTACTGTAGTTTTAAATCAAGATTGCATCCTTATATATTGCTGAATTCAGTCAATTGCAGTTGGTTCAATGAACTATGATTAAGCAATGTTTGTTTAGTATCAGATATAAATCCATACAATAGTGTCCTTTCAGTCTTGCATTATTTCAGCATCCATATAACAAACTAATCCTCTCCCATTTGTTAAAAAAAATCCCTGAAAAACTAGACATATTTCATATCTTCACATTTTTTTTCATTTTTTTATACCATTACCATTTTAAACTAGCTTCTTTAGATTGTTATGAAATGTTGCTAAAGCCCTGCTGTTCATTTTAACACAATGAGCATTTCCTGAAAATACAGTGAATATATTCTTCCGATCCAGAAAGTTTTACTAACTTTAAAATGCTCACTTTAGAGCACATTCATACAGCTCCCTTTAAGTTTTATAGCTATACTTATCTAGATATGTATGTAGATATACTTATCTATAGATTAAACATTTGTGAAAATTTCATTGACTGATAAATGCCAAAACACATTAAATATTAGTTATATTTTCCATATAATACACATTAACATACTTAAGCAATGCTTATCCAGATGTTCAGGCTGCCACCCAAAAAAAATAAGCAAAGAGACTCTCAGAGTATTTATTGCAAAGGTGATGAGGGTGACTGTTAGACAAAATAGGATTTGCAGCAAGACTTGGCATTGTAAATTTCTTCCCGGCAAAATTGTGTGTGTTTACACACGTACACACACATTTTGTGAGCACAACTTTTAACAATTCAATGCTCACTTAATATGCTTGCTTAGTCCTTAAAAGATATTTCCTGATTTAAATTTTTTTAACACATTGTAGCTATTTCCTCATTGGATATTGTTTTATGTTTTATATTTTATCATTGCATCAGGATAATAATTGTTCTATTGTCTCAACAATAGTATTCTCTTTTGGCTACAGAAAGATTAGCCTTTGAACATGAGAGTTGTTATTAATACATTGAATACAATGGCCTATATTGTATACATACCCCAATATAACTCTTGAAATCAGCATGCCATTTTGTTTCCCTCTTTTAAAATATTTAGGTTTTGATCCAGAACAGCTCCCAATGTAGCACAAAACTACCTAGTCATTAAAAGTTGTGCAGAATACATATGTACTACTAGACACCTATGAATCAGAAGTTTGCTCTCAGCATGAACTAGGATGGGAGATAGGATTTTTTTTAAAAAAATATTCTCATCAACGTACTGCCAGTAAGTAAACAAAATAATCTAATTTGCAAGTAGGCGACCTATATGTCTGGACATCACTGATTATTTCACTAATCAAATTATATTGTGTCCTTTGATGAAATGATGTTCACACCGCTGTTTTTTTCTACCAGATAAAATGAATTGATTCCAACCCTTATTACCTTTGTTAGTCATGAACTGCTACACTGTACATCTGTCCAAGGGAAAGATGAATATCTTTGCAAAATTCAATAGCACCCAGCATTAGCTAAGAGCACAGAGAGGCACCATTGAGCAAAAAGGGAGCCGCAGCCATCAGCATTTGATTTACAAAGCTTTGACAATGTGGTAGCAGTTCAAATGTCAGAAGATTTTTCAGTTCCCAGTCACCAACAAGCCACTCTGGGACACTTGCAAAAAATTGCATTGTGGTGCATGTGCACCTAGCTGGATCCATGAATCTGTGTGCTTTAATTGAGTGTTTAACTCAATTAGCAAAATAAAAGTGACATCCATGTAGACACCCATTCTTGAAGTTACAGTCATAAATCCATGTGTACAGAACTTTTATTTAGCAATACGTACATTTAGTCATTTCTGTGTACAGTCTATTGACTGTACAATAAATTGAGATCCCATATTCTTATTCACAGAAGATGCATATGTTTCTTTTTAAAGGAAAAGGTAAAACATGAACAAAGTTGCTTTCAATATAATAGGTCCATTTGTATATGGGAGAGAAAGAGTACACAGTGTCTGTAAGATTAGAGCTTTGTGTAAAGACAATGGAAGGACAGCATATCCAAAAGGGAATCCTGCCACTGTGTGTGATTCGGTAGATGAGAGAATGACCAAAAAAATAGAACAGATGTATTGAGTATGGAAGATCAAAACCCTAAAGAAAATTCCCTGAAAAATTTGAGAGGAGGGGGAATTGCCCCAGATCTGTTAGCTGAAAGTGTGAGGATTTAAAAGGAGCATTTTAATTTGAAGTCCTTTTTAAAAAAAGTTCTCAGATTTTCTATTCCTCTTCTAGACTTCTAAATTCTCAAAAACATTTTTTTAAAATAATGCTTTATTGAATTTTTTTTTCATTTATACATAATACCAATAGTTATTAAACAGTGCTGTGACATTATATGTACATTTATGTATCCTATCAAAACTTACAATGCATAATACTTTCATACCCTCTTATTTATTATATGCATATAATATTATATACATTATTTACATTTTCTATTTTTATATCTATTATCTATCCAAATAAACCATGTTTCCCATACTGCGATGCATTCTGTGTCTGTTTTTTCTTTTAATTCCATAGTTAATTTATCCATTTCCACATACTCTAAAAAAAAAATTGATTATTAAGCCTTCAGGTGGTATAGAGTTCTCCTTCCATATGAAATTCTTGCTTCTGTTAATATATGTAATATAAGATATTTTATCTTTCTATTATAGTTTTTTTAATTATTCCTAAGAGGAATAATTCCGGGACAAAATCAATTTTGTTTTTAGTTAATTCTTCTAACCACGTTTCTTGGTGGACATGCCCCAAAGCGGAAAAAAATACTGGAAAAAAAATTTCATAATGGGAACTGGGTACTTCTCACAAGTCTCCCGTTTTTTCAAACAAAGTGCCTTAAACCTATTTCTGATTTTTTTTAAAAAAAATAAATAAATCAAGAGTAAAAATAGCCTGAGCTGCTTGGAGGAGTCTGGAGTTTTCTTTCTTCCCCTCCTTGATTCTTTTGGTTGCCTTGAAGCTACCGTTGGTTATACGCGTGTAAGCCCTGGCTGAAGAACCCCAAGAGGTCTTCCTTGGGAGAAGATTGACAGCTCTTCCCTCTGACTATCTCTGGGAGACGATTGCTTGTCCCAGCTACTGCCAATGTGCAGTTTCCTTCCTGGTTTCAAGCAGCAGCAGGTCTCTAACATGCTGCCATCTTTATGACTCCAGAATCAGCGGTTGCCAGGGCCTCTTTGTTGTACACATTAAAGGATCATCCGGCGTGGGCCTTTGACCCTGGAACGCGATCTCACGTGTCCTAACCCCTCCACTTCCCCTCCTAAAAAAGGAAAAAGGGACACTTTCGCCCTGATTCGTCCTCTTCTTATGGAAGTCTTTGGCCCCAAGCAGGCAAAGAGCAGGTGGGGTTAAGGGGCATGCATAAGCGCACCAACATGCCTCTACCGTCCCTGTCTTAATTTTATTTGTATATATTTCATGTATTCATAATCATGTTTATACTTTTACATATTATCAAATGCATGCTTGACAAAGTGAAGTGAAGTGAAGTGAAGTGAAGTGAAGTAAAGTAAAGTAAAGTAAAGTAAAGTAAAGTAAAGTAAAGTAAAGTAAAGTGAAGTGAAGTGAAGTGAAGTGAAGTGAAGTAAAGTAAAGTAAAGTAAAGTAAGAGGAGGGGCTGTAAAAGTTGGCAGGGGCATATCGTGGGGGTGATGGACAAGAGGGCAGTGCGCCCCCCATCAGGAGAGGGGTGGGAAGGCATCTACCGCGGGGGGTGGACACCAAGAGTGAGTGGGCATCGAGGAGGCGGCTGGAGAGCCCGGAAGAGAAGCGGATCTTGGATGAAAACTGGATTCCCTTCAAGGGGCGGGAGGGAAAGAGGAGGGGGTCGGAAGGCAGCCAGCAGAGCTGGCTGCGTTTGGAGGCGCTTGGGAGAACTGCAGGCGGATTCAAATCTCTCCCGCTCCAGAACGGGGGTGGCGGAGGTGCGGGGGGGAATTTAGGTTCCAGCAATCCTTAGGATCGCAGCTTCTGCCTTTTATCACACGCCTTTCCTGGAGAGAAACCACGATCCGACTCGCCTAACCTCGCGCGATGTTTTTTTTAACTGTTTAATGACCATCGTTGATCATCATGGTACAATAAATCGGCGCTTGGATGGGGCTCGGAAGGGGGGTGCCGGACCTGGAGGTGCGCCAAGAACTTCTCATTCTAGGATAGCAGGGTTTCCCACCTTGGCAACTTTAAGACTGGAGGACTTCAACTCCCAGAATTCCCCAGCCAGCAAAGCTGGCTGGGGAATTCTGGGAGTTGAAGTCCTCCAGGCTTCAAGTTGCCAAGATGGATGACCCCTGTAGTATAGTGGGAAGAAAATCCTCGGCGGGCGGCTGAGCTTTCAAGTGTTTTTGTTTGTTTGTTTTCTTTTATTTCTTTCCCCACTAGCATGCAAAAGCTGGCTGAATCTCGGGGCGGCTGGCCTGCAGGGAAGTAAGCTTTTTTGGGTTGGCGGTGTCCGCGATCTTCGTCCTTTTCCCACCCGGTCCCGGGTTCGGTTTCCCGTCGCGCCCGGGCCACCGCCCTGGAAACGGCCCGTAGGAGCGTCTGGTTCAATGCCAAACTGAACCGAGTTCGGATCCGCGTCCGCCGAGCGGAGGCCCCAAAAGCGCGCTTTTCCCTCCGCTCGCTCCGAGAGTCCACGTGTCTTTTAGCTCCGCTTTTCTGGCACACGCGCTTATTGTGGTCGAGCCAAACGTCGCGTCTGTCACCTCCGCCTGAGCAAAAGCAAAACAACACACACACACACACACACACACACACACACACACACACACACACACACACACGAGAGAGAGAGAGAGAGAGATGCTGCGACGCGTGTGAATGCGGGTGGGTGCGCTCGTGAAGACGCGCGATGCGAGGCTGGCAAAAGGCGCCCGCATCCTGGATTCGGCTCGCTGCGGCTTTTCTGCGAGGTCGCCCGGCGTATGTGCCAAGCATCCTGTAAACTAGATTCGCCTTTGACCTCCCCATCGCCTAGGCTTCCGACCTCTCGTATAATTGAGATTATTGATGGATTTATATAAATGGGCCCCGGGTTGAACGCGAACAGAGAACGTTTTCAAACCGTATTTTCTTTCTCTCTCTTTTTTAAAATGAAAAAAAACAACCCTGCTTCTACGCGGTCCAGAAGGAAATATGCTGTTTTATTATAAGGAGTTTCTCAAGACATTCCCCCTAAATATCTGACGGGAGGGGGCTTGTCTTTTTCCCTATCTTTCTTAATCGACTCCCTCCCCCTCGTGATGTTTTCTTTAAAAAAATATTAAAGACCTTCTCGTTTGTCTATTTAATATTTTTGGGATTTGGGTCAGACGGCCAAGCAGCCTCCTCCTCTGCCTCCTCCTTTGCCCCCCATCCACCCGAGTCCCCACCCTTTTCTTTTCATCATCAGCAAATAAAGATTAGGAGAGCAGATTATAAAGAGCATTTTCCGTCCTCGGCTGATCTTTATTCCAGAGCTTTTGTGATGATATTGATGATGATGATCATGGCCAAGTGGACAGGTTGATTTTTGTGTTTGGAGCTAGTTATAAAGAATCAATATTATATCAAGGGGCAACTTTCGTGATAAAGGACTTTAACCACTCTGGCTATTCATCATAAGTCTGTAGCAAGCAGATAGGTCAAAAGAAATTATATTGCACTAAAGAGTGTGTCTTCTTATCTCTCCCATACCAGGGGAATAAGGGACAAGCCGATCGATACAGTAGCTGCCGTATACTTCTTGCAATTATCAATAGCTGATTTCGTCTTTTGAGGCCTGTGCATCTATTAATACCAGCTAATAAGAATCTTCTGAAAAACGCATTTGCAACAAAATAGAAGCCGAGTTTTCTCACCAAAGGGCACGGGTCATACAGTGACTGAAATATAACTTATAACTTGCAAACAGATGCACATAAAACGTATGGGTTTGGAGGGGGGAGCGAAGGAAGAAAATCGCATATGTCTGTTTGTGGGGTGGAGGGAGGCAGAGCGGGAAAGAATATGCTAACGTAATAGATTATGCATGTGTGGAGACACAGAAAAACACTTCTCATGCATCATTTCGTGTGATGCACATGGGTATTTGTATGGATTGAGACACAACTACGTAGCATATCCTAAGTGTGGAGGGATAAATCCACAGCCTTAAGATACACTCACCGAGTGCAATTCTTTTTATTTATTTGTGGCTGGTGAATATGTGCCAAATCATAATGGCTTGGAAAGCAATTCGAGTTGGAAATCCCTGTGCACTGAATTCCAGGTAAGTATACCTAACGTGGATTCAGTGTGATCATTATGCCAGAGTTAAGAGTTCAGGGTCTCCCCACCCCACAAATTCCCCCCACTCCTTACAGCTTGATCTGTTTATGATGGAATCTACAAACGACACGTTTTTCTTCTATATGTGGAAGGAAAACCACAAACGGCCAGAAACGAAATATTTCGGAAGCTACGAGCAAGTAAGCGTCCAGTAGCCCTCTTTTCTTACAGGCGGGTTTTGGTCGGTTTCCGCAAAGAGTCTGCAATGTTACGGAAAGGGAAATTGTCTAGGCCAGCAGTGAAGAGGCGAAAGTAAGATTTTGGAAAGCCTGTGCCGAAACAGGCTGCATCCATCTAACGACAGACATAGCTGCTTTCTGCCAAGGCGATATGCTACTCTTTTTCCCTTCTCCAAAATCGTCACGGAAAGGAAACATCTTTATAATTGACATTTGACGTGCCGTTTGGATTAAGCTGTGGTAGACCAAACCAGAGATTCCCCTTTGATGGAAACATTTATCATCCTGATTCCTCCGCAGTGGAAGGTAGTGTTATCAATTACCCCCCCCCTTCCCCCCCCGCCCCCTCATATAATAATATTAATCTGCCTAATATCTCCCACTCAAGGGTGGACGGAGTTCCGGTGGATTGTAAACCAGCCCCGCGGAGTTTCGGAAGATCTGTGCGCCAGCGCGGGCTCACTCCCAAGGAGGAATCTGACTGACACGCAGAAGTTTTCCCAGGAAAAATGAAGGACGAGGCGGGAGGCCCGAGAAAGAGGCAGAATCTGGAGAGATGGAGAGAGAGAGAGAGAGAGAAAGAGAGAGAGAGAGAGAGAGAGAGAGAAAATCTGGAGGGGGTTTGGAGGAAGACCAAAACAAAAAAAAGAAAAGAAAAAAACCACCCCACGAGCGTCCAAAGCAAATTCTTATAATGGGGAAACTGGCTGAATAGTTCACCCCTGTGAAGATCAAACCCACTGTTTGTTTATTTGTTTGTTTGTTTGTTTGTTTTAAGGCCCTGTGCCTTGAGGATGTCCCCCGGAACTGTCAAACCCACTTTCGGTACACGTGAGTCTCTCTCGGAAGGCGTTGGGGTTTTTCAGCCAGAGTCTCGCGTTAGATAGCTAGTTATGCATATACACACGGGAGATTAAACTCTTTAGCCCTTTTCCTCTTGAGAAATCAATCTTGCAGATAGGCTGCCTTCCCCGCCCCGTCCCCCCTCCCTCTTTCCTGCCGCCGCCGCCCTTCTCCTACCCCGCTTCCCAGTGGCACAAATAAACGGAAGCTGCTTAATTGTGCGCCCCATTAATGTTATAATAAAATACTGCCCTAATTGGAAAAATATTATTATTAAGCAGACAAAATGATTACGTGTCTCCTTTTCAGATGGAAACACCACCGCAGAAAGAAGGACAATTAACAGATTAGATTTAATTGCAGGGGGGAGGGGAAGAAGCAAGTTTGGGTCTGATGAGGATTCCTCCACCACCACCACCACCACCTATTAAGTATTAAGATATCGCGTTTCCATAGCCCCCCCCCTCCTCGAGGGGTAAAGAATATGGATGCAAATGATATCTACACGTTCATGCTCCCTAGTTGGGTTTTACAGATTAGTCAGCCTCTTTTTTCTGTGCCGAGGCTGGTGCTGTAAATCCGTGTGCAGATGTTCAGTTAATCTACCGTCCAAAATAGGTTTGTACTGAGGAACACATTTGGTTTCTTTTATTTCGGCTTAAAGATGAAAAGCGAAGGCTATGGAAAAGTTTCTGTGTGAAGGGTGGAGGGGAACACAACCCCCCCATGCAAACGTTTGGGCGTGCTTGCGCGCGCGTGAACCGGCTGGAAGGCTGTTAAAGATTATAAAGTTGGGATTCTTGGGAGCCTAAAGTGGTTTTTTTTTTCCTTTTCCTTGCTGCTAATACACTTTCTTCCTGTCCACAAGCCGAATAAACACCGCTGGATCCAGGGACATTTACTCTCGAGTAAACAGAGGCTTGCGCTTGTAAATAAATCAGCCTTTCAACGTTTGAAGCCACCGGATTTGGCACTTTTGCTTTCCAAGCGGGATCTGAGAAAGTTTTGAGGAGGGGACGGCGGGCAAGCAAGTGTGAGTTGCCGAGGACGACTGATCCTGAACATAAAAGACTTTCCTCTGGAGGTGGCCCACCCCCCACCCCCACTCCCTACCCCCAAGCGATTCAAAACTTCAGAGGTCCTTAAACGCACAGAATGCCCTCGCCCTTCTTCTCCTCTCCGGAAACAAACAGATTTTTGCGCGCTTTTAAAGCGAACCCCACAGAATACAGTATATCAGCTAACAAGCTGAAACTCTGTAAATGTTTGCTCTGGCAAAAAAAAACATAAACAAATCTGCCAAGGGATTCCTTTTTAAGTCATTTGTACACTACGCATTCTGAAGTGGACCTTCCCACTCCACCCCGTTTCCTTTTCTAAGTTTTATATATATAAAAAAAATTAAACTTTCCCATTTCTCTCAAAAATCGGGGTGGAATTTGTTTTCTAGGAAGCAAAACGTCCGCGCCGCTCCTTTTTAAAAGGAGGCGGATTTCCTTAAATCCAAAGAAGGTGAGCCTTTATGACTGGAGACCATAAGAAATGACCTGGCCGGGTTAAAATGGGCATCTATTTCCGTTCTGATAGGGCGGCTAGGAACAGCAGGTCTGTTGCCTTTGGAGGCAGAAGGTACCTCGAGGCACGCGCTAAGGCGAGGTTCAGTTCTTTTCTTGCAAATGGATGTCATTGACTCCAAGGGGCCTTCCCTTCCCCCGTAAATGGGCTTAAGGTCCTCGCCAAACGAAAGAGCCAGGCCCCCCTTTCCGCCCTCTTCAGGGTGGTCGACATACGCACCAGCCTGGCTTGAATTCTCCAGTCCCAGCTGAGAGGACTTTGCGAAGCAGAGCCTGTTGCCCGCCTTCACCTGGATGCCCTCCTCGCCTGTCCCCCCTCCCCATTTTCACATGCCGGGACTGAAAGGGGCTGTTGGTGTGACAACGCCCGCCCCAAACCCTTGGCCCTGATTTGTAGACAGCTCTTTCCTCTCCCTGCATCGTGGGAAATCGCATCCCTCTTTCCGCCTCCCACCTGAGGAGAAAGGATGCTAAGGATGGCCCGGTCCGGAGGGCTAAAGGCTGGGTTTCCCTTCACCCTAATCCGCGGAACCAAAATTAAAAGGGGGGGGGGACACTAAAGACAGACTAAGGAAGAGTGAAAGAGAAAGTCAAGAGAAGTGGGTTGGGAACCGAACTATACACGCCCCAAATTGCCACGCGGTGTGAAAATAAGAAGGAAGGCTATTTGGGGGCTTACTTCCTCGGCGCAAGGAGCCAAGAATTGGATCCGAGGGGGAGGGAGGAATAAGTTAAATAAGCCTTTTTAGATTTGGAGACCAAATCTAAATATTGACGCGGTCTGAAAACGTGCGTCTTTTTGTCTTTTCTTTTTTTTTTTTTTTTTTAAAAAAGGAGGAATGTGGGGGGAGCGGGAAGGAATGCCGAAATCAGAAATCAGGTCCCTCGAACTGAGAAGGTTAAATTTATGTAGTTTTACTACAAAAGGATAGAGGGCGAGGCAAGAAAAGCCGAGTAAGATGAACTCTATGGGCAAAAGTTTATCCATTGAAGCCAACGTCCCAGGAAGAGAGGCCAGTTTGGGATGCCCTGAAGGGCCAGCGACAGATTGAAGGAAAGCCCCTTTTTCACAAATCCTCCCAAGGTTCCTTTCCCGCGCGGAGGGCGCTTGCTGCCTGAGCTGCAGCGGGGCGACCCGGAGAGAGGAGGCTGAGGAAGCCCGTCGCCTTTCCTCGCGGAAAAGGATCCACCGGAGGTAGAGCGACATCAAAAGCAAGCCAGCGGAAATTAAGCGCTGGTTGCAAAACGCTGACGCGGGAATGGGGAAGGGGTGTCGGTGCGCAAGTGGAGAAGAAAAGCCCTAAACATGCCGGGATGAGATGGGATGCGGAGGTGGGGGGAGAGGGGAGGGGAGAATTGGACGGCTGTTTTTGTTACGAGCGCTCGGAGGAGCGCGAGGCAGGCGAGCAGGTCTGTGGCTGGAGTAGCTGTGCAGCCTGGTACCAGAGGGGTGTCTTCCGCGTTACTTTCCCCTAAGAGACGGAGGAGAGGGGGAAGAAAACTTGTGCTTCCAGGTCGCATTTCCCCCTTTGGGGCGGGGATCTGGCTAGCAGAAGCGATTCTAGCTAATCCAGCTTCAATCCCTTCTTTTGCCCCGGCCACAAGTCACCACAAAACAGAGCGGGCACGGAGAGGGAAGGGAAGGGGGATCCAGGCCTGGGAAGGGTCGGAAGTTAGGGCAGGGAATCCCCTCCCTCTTCAAAGAGAGCGAGTGTAGCGACTGGCCTCAAAAAGCCACGGGTGGGCGAGAGTTTCTGGAGGGGCCCTCTCAGTGGCGGCTGGGCGACAGCAGCAGCAGCAGCAGCAGCAGCAGCGAAGGGTGGAGACGGAGGAGGAGGAGCCGCCGCTCCAGCCCCGCCGCTCTCAAAACTTGAAAGTTTCTCTTGCCGAAATCAGCGACGCCCCGGCTGTGCGCATTCCTCCTTTCCCAGCGCGCGGGGAGGCATCGATTGGCGAGCGCCCTTGTGCCAAGCCGGCCTCGCGCCCAATCGAGGCTGCGGGAGCGGCGAGGAGGAGAGCGGAGGGGGCCAGGAGGAGGAAGGGGCGGCGGCGGCGAGGGGATACCCTCCTCCGCCCAGCAGCACAACAATCAACACCTTCGCCCACCAACACCCCCACCCACCCACCCACCCACTCCTCAAAGGCTCGCTGGGGGTCGCCGTCGGTGCCGGCTTAATATTTTGCCGGGGAAGCGGGATTGTCTCTTTCCAAACAAAAGCGAGATCCTTGGCACGGGAGGAGCAGCAAACTCAACGCGGGCGGCAGGACGAGAACAAGTCTGGAGGAGGAGGAGTGGCACCTAAGAGGGGTGGGGGCGCGCGGAGAAACCTCGCCACCTGTCTCGGGGCGAGAGGGGTGGACCGGAGGGAGAGAAAGAAAACTTCCGACCTCCGGACAACAGGAAGTGACCAGCTGCAGCCACAGCGGCAAGAACCAGGCGGCTCTGGACGAGAGAGGCTGTTAAAGCACAAAGGAGGGAGGACGAACGCCAGAAGCGAAAGGCAGAGAAGTGCTCAAAGTCTCCGAGTTTCGCTGTTTACTTTTTCTTTCCCCCCCACTCCCCTCTTCCTCTCCCACCCCAACAGAAGCCGCTTCCGGGCCAGGCTCGAAGGAATAAAAACTACGGGAGAATAGGCAGCGAAAGCAAAAGAGAAGAGGAAAATATATTGTATTTTCTTTTTTTTATAAAACTGTGTCCCATCAAGAACATTTAGAGGCGCCGCAGAGAAACTTTAAGCGCGATGAAAAATAACTTCTGGGTAAAGAGGAACCTGGAAAAAAGACAAAGAGTGATGTAATTTCAAGAGAGAGAGAGAGAGAGAGAAAACAACAGCGAGGAAAACAAGGGAAGCAGAGCTACCCAAAAGCAAACCGCGGAGATCCTGCCCTTCTCCCAGCAGTGAAGCTTGTGCACCTATGTTGTGTAAAGTCAATTGCACACCCGCAGAAAGTGGTTCCCCCCGGACTGCGTGCGTGTGTTTTGCCGCCGCCTGTGTCCCTTCGGTTACTGCCGCCGTCGCAGTCGGTGCCTCTCGCAGGAGGCGCTGCCGGTGCCGGGCAGACGCAGCATTTGGCCGAGCGGAGCGTCTAATTGCCGAACGCCCTCCCGCATTTACATATGCAGCCCGAGTCCACTGGAGCCGGGCCAATCCGCGCTTGCCCCCAGCATCATTAATCGCCCTGCATTATTCACAATCATAATTACTGAGCCCCATGCGCGAGCCGCGCAGCCGCCCTATCTTTGCAAGCGCGCTCAGCACACAGCCCCGCGCAACACCCCGCCCGGCCGGCTCGTCCGCCGCCGCCGCCGCCGCCGCTTGGCTCGCTGGCGAATTTTATTTCTTCCGTTTTTCTCTTTGCACGCACGACAAACCACCCAAACCCCCCCTCTCGCCCAAACAAACTCCCCCCCCCCCGCGCTAATTTGTTGCCGGTGAAATAAGGAGGGGGGGGATTTGGTGGCGGCGGTCCGACGCCACCAATACACTTTCCTCGCCACCAAGTCGTGTTTTTTTTCCCACCTACCTACCCACCCCACCCCCTCTCCCCGCAGCGCTCCACCTCTTGCCGATGTCTCTGCAAAAAGCAGGCACAAGAAGCCACCTCAGCTAGCAGTATGTCTCGACGAAAGCAGGCTAAGCCCCAACATCTCAAATCCGACGAGGAGCTACAAGCTGAGGTGCTTCCCGAACAAGGTAAGGCGGGCAAGGCAAGGCAAGGCAAGGCAGGCAAGCAGGATTGGGCGACCGGAGTCGGGTGCCTACGTGCGCCTGTGTCTGCGCGTGTGTGTGTGTGTGTGTGTGTGTGTGTGTGTGTTTATATGCGCGCGCGATGGGTGTTTTCTAAGCCCGGGGAGCTGGTGGATTTTACTCTCTTTGGAGGGAGCTTGAGCCAGCCTCGGAGAAGGCCACCTCGGGAAAGAGGTAGGAGAAACTCGGGTGGGAGTTTTAAAGTTTAAAGCGGGCTGAAGCCGAAGTTTTTCGCTCTCGCCCCCCCTCCCTTTCGAGCAAGTGTTCCCTTCCAACAACGAAGGTCCCTCGCTGGCAAACTCGGCGTGCAGCGGAGGGCTTGAATTATGGCTGGACATCTGGAGGTGGGGGTGGGGGAAAGAGAGAGAAAGAGAGAGTAGTTAGACCGTCCCCCGCTCTCGGGAGTTGGAGGGTGGGAGAGAGAAGGACGTACTTACAAATTCGCGCTCCCCCGCCGCCGCCCCGAGCGCGCGCGCTGCTGTTTCTCGCCGCCGAGCCTTGGATTTGCCGCCTTTTCTTTTCCTTTTTTCTTTTTCTTTCCGTTTTTTAAAGTCTGCGTTTCTTTCCTGGTGTTTGACTTTTGGACCGAAACGGCCGCTTTCTTTTTCTTTTTCCTGCCTTTCAGCCGTTCGTCGTCCCCGTTCCCTGAACGGCTTGCCGCCTTCTTTTTGCCCTCACTGCAAGAAAAGTTGCCAAGAGAGTTGAGGACGGAGGGTTGGGGTGAGGGGGGGGGTAGGGGAAGAAACTAAGAAGTGAAAAATCCTTTCTGGATCTTTACAGTGGTGTGAGACCTCCCTTCCCACCCATCCACCCCCCAAAACCCCAAACCATCCCGGAAGCGGCCCTGCTGGAGGCGGAGGCGGCTTCCCTGTCCCTTGGATAAGTAATAAACCCCTGCGAGCCGCTCCCGCCTTCGGCCTGACGCGCGTCTGAGGGGGGTGGGGTGGATAAAAATCATTCCTTTCGCGGTTCGTTTCGCATTTTACTCTGAAGTAAACCCTCGCCGGCCGGCTCGGCTGCTTGGCCGGCTCGATTCCGGATTAGAGTTTTAGGTGTAATTCCTAAAGTAACCGAGGGGGAAGGGCTGTGGGGGGGTTCCCCAGCGTCCCCCCCCCCAGGCACACACACACTCACACACACACACTGAGCAAAGATTGCGCAGGATTAGTTTTCTGAAGCGAGGTTTCGCTCTGATCTGCCGAATTTTGGGATGTTAGGCCTGCCTGGCTTTGGGGTGGGTGGGGTGGTGGGATTGTGTCCAAAGGCTAGGGAGTGTCCCATAAATAAGTAGAGATGGGTCAGATGTTCAAAGGCAAAAGAAAAGAGGTCCCTTCTAAATGTTAGGGAATAGGGGGTGACGCCTGGGAATAATTGTCAGGGCCTGGGGTGGATAAATTGTCTGCCCTGGGGCAGAGCTTAACTTGCCTCATGCCTGCTTTCATTTGCCACCACAATTGCCATGAAGATGTTCTTGGGTTTTCTTAGGATTTGAGGTGGATTATAAAATGGGATATTCGTTCAGCGCTTATTGAAAAGATTTTTTTTTGTTAAAAAAAAGAATTTATTTGGGCCCCTTAAGGCCAAGAGAGCCTGCAGGCATGCTCAGGGTGCTTATAAAACAAGTTGCATCTGGTTTCAAAATGATTTAGCTGCAGTTGGTTAAAGGGCTTTTGAGCTGTCTTTAGAAGTCAATTTGGAATAATTCTAAGCTCCAGAATCTGCATATGACATTAAAGTTTACCTATTCCGGGTTTTTTTTTTCTCCCCTGAACCTCAGATTGCATTTTTTTTTTCAATTATGAAGGCCTTTCTGTGGTTATCACTTAAAATTTCCATGCTGATCATGATAGTGATAAAGAGGCAATCTTTGGGAGAATGATTCTGTTGCCCCTAGCTTCATTGGTTTCGTTTTTAAAAAGAATCTCCAAGGAAAACCACACATTTAAATGCTTAAGGAAAAAAAATACCCCCATACTTCATTGGACAAGAGGGGCTTGTGGAGAGAGAGAACTAAGCCACAAAAAGATTTTGGCTACTTTAAATCATCACTGCAACCTTGCAGTTTAGTGCAGCATGAACCGACTTTCCAAGGTAAATGCATTTGCTACATTGGCAATTATTCAGAACTTGTAATTTCCTCCATCTTTTTTTTTTAAAAAAATAAAGTTCTTGGAAAGAAGGGAAAGGCTGACCACTGCTGATCTGAACAGCTTCTTGGATAATGGTAATAATAAAAATGAAGTGAAACAAGTTTCTTGAAGGATAGTTGAAATTAAAACAAGAGATTCCTTATTTTACAATGTTTTTTTAAGCCTTAAGGATACTTCAGTAAAAACAGGATATTTATCTTTAGTAAAAGAAAAATGATAGGAAAAAAATCTATCAGGGTGGATTGATAGATTGCTTGGTTTAAGAATGTAAACAATACTCTGAATACTTTAAAAGTTAACAAGGAAAAACCTCAGAGCCTCATTATGACACTTCGGGCGAGTTAATAAATTGAAGAAAATTGTTCAACTAGGAGGTTTTTTGTTTTGCTTAGTAAGTCTTATCTATGTAGCCATGTCACCTAAGATTAGAACAGGAGATATGCTAAAAAGAAAAGCTTGCATATGGTGTGTAGATTAAGAACAAAGAATCTTTTTGTCATGGAAATGAATTTTCTCTCTCTTTTTTCCCCCTTTTTGGGGTTTTTTGTTTTGTTTACTTCATCACATAGAATTTCTCACACTTGGTTTGTTTTGTATCGCCCTCAATGACTACATGATCAAATGAATGGATTTATTTCTGGCGAATAAGAAAGACAGTCTTCCCATCAAAAGGACTACATTGCATCCCAGTGAGAAATTTTAAAGCGTTATTATTGTGGTCACTGAATAGCTCAAAATCGGCTTTACTAGCAGCCTTAAAAATGCAACAATGTAAATACTTCACTATTTTAGAGAATTGTGATCAAAATGTGCTATTCTCTTGTGTAATGCATGTCAGTATATAGAACATAATATATGTTGATAATTAGTTACATGCAGAGTTCTGCAATTTACCAAAATCACATCAGGAGCTAAATTGGTTAAGTTTTCTACATTTCTATCTGACTTAGTACAAATATTTTGCCTGCAAAAAGATTTAACCAGTTGTATATATTCTAGAAAAGATTATGTTGTAATTCAGACATATCAGGCATTTTCACTTTACAATTGTAAGCAATGCCACTGTTTCTGATTCTTAGTTTAGCAACAGGCCAAAACCAACACTTTAACCACATAAAACCTGCAGATTATATTTTTCAAAGATACCCACTATACTAACCTTAGTTCTCTTCAGTATTTTAATTTCTGACTCTCTAAAAGAATTCAAGTTATTGCGACATCCAGTAAATATACACATTTTATTATACATAAGAATACACACTTAGTGCTGCATTTTAGGGATATAATTTATTAAGAAAAGCTGTTAAAAGTAGGTATACTTTTTCCTCTACAGAAAGAATTTACACAGTAGCAGAAAGAAACATGACAGTTTGACAGACTAAAAGATAAATATCAGGCTATATTTAAAATTATATGAAGACCAGTAAATTTAGGTAGCAGTCTTAAAATAGATATTTTAGAAGCACGTTAATAATTAGGACCTCTAGAGCAATGGGACTTTTTTTTTCATAAAGCAGAACACTTCCAGAGATCCCAAAACTAGTCAGAATAACATAAACTACTACATTGAAATGTTTGTTGTTGGAGAGAGAACTCATGCTTTTGGTAATTTGGAAAATGAATGCTTACATGCAGTGATTAATTAGAATCTGCATAGTGGTTGATGCTGACAAGTCATGAACAAAAGGTATTTATGCACAAAACATTTAAAAGGATGCCATATTGAAATAAATGGTCATTATAAAGAGTGGCAAAATATCTGAAGGAATTGTTATAAATCCCAAGGTAGTTAATTTGCTATTCTATATGCTAAATGAGTTAATCTCGAGAATCAGAAGAATTTACATCTCCATTTTAACATTTCTTTAAATCAACAGATTACTAGTGCTATAGAACAGTCTTGTTTTGTTACAATTGGAAACACTGCATTCACTTAGGAACCAGATGCATTCACCAATTTGTGGGGGGAGGGGTACCACATAGCACTTTCAAGTGGATAATAATTGAATAGAAATTAGCTATAAAATTGCTAAAAGGGATTTCTAGAATGCAATTTGTACAGATTAAAGTAACATGGTTTTTTGTTTGGTTTCAGTTTAAAGTGGACCAGCTCTTAGAATAATGATAGGTGGTTTTCAAATAATTGTAAAATGCATTTATATTGTATTAAGGATTTTTGTGACATACTAAATTTGTTTTAAAAACCTGTTCACCATAATTCTTATATTTGAACTATACATCTTTCCAAAATCCAGTTGTAACATTTTATTCCAGTTCATCATTTAGTTACTTACTTTTTATTCCTTTGAATATATTCTTTAAAAAAACCGTTCCTGTTTACTCTGAAGTAAGTTCATTTAAATTCAGTAGGTTTATTCCAGTAGATATAAGACAGTAGAATTAATGTTCATAAAAAACATATAAATAGAATGTGTTGCTTTCTATTATACTTAACCTATAATACTCTTAAAAACATTAGAGATGATATGAAACGTTTAATTAAACATTAAATTTTGTGATTTTTTTTAACAAATTGCCTTTTAAAATAATAAAAGGCCCTTGTATTTTCCAATTTTGAAACAATTATTTAAGATATTAGATTTATTATCAGTGTGAGGGAGGAGAATTACCCTATATTGTACACAGCTGTATAGTAAATGTTCACATTATATTTTATGTACTATTCAAACTAAAGGATGGTTTAATAGCATGTTAATTAAAATTTGCTTATTTTAGTATACAAATGCAAAAATAAGATAGTGTAATTTTTGTGTTACTGCTGGAAGGGGAGAAGTATATGTGCTCCCATAAATAAAAATATTACAAACATTAATTATATGTATATGATTAATATCAGCTGAACATTCAGGTTCTTAAACATAAATATTGATTACTTATTTCTAAAAATATTTTAATATTTTATTGAAATACAATTTTAAAGCAAAAAAAATGCAAATATATGTGTTACTTTGGGTGAAGCACTAAAAAGCAAAAGCTTTCAATTTTTTTGCATGATTTATTGACTGAGTGCCAAACCAACAGTGAACTATCTAGAGAATATTCATTGATAAGAACAAGATGTATTAAAATTTGAAAATAATGAAATAGACTGTTGTAATTGATATAAATAAATAGCTTCTTACATAGTTTAAAGAAATAAAAAAATTAAACACACTGAAATGATACATTTTTTTTATTCAAAATGGCTTTAAGCTTTAAAAATACAATCAAAATATCTAGGACAAATAAAAAGTATATTTTTTCACAATAAATAGCAATATGTAGATCCAATGTTATATTCATAATATTTCAATTTATAGTGTGGAATTATATTTCCCTACAGATAAAAGTATTCATTTCATTTTACAGAAAATGGTTTTATAAGGATCTATTTATATGGGAAAAGTGAAAAAGTAATACATTCTTATATCAATTTGAGAACAATCCTTTTGAAATCTATTGATCTTTATTCAGAGTAAAGTCAGGATTCTTATCAAATTCATGACAAATCATGCATTATTTAACTTTTGAGGTGTAAATACTTTTGAGAGCATTTCTATTGTTAATTGCATACAGAAAACGGCAACAATCCTGCAGAAGGCAGTCCTGTAAAAAGTTTTCACTATTACTTGAGAAAATAAGAACATCAATAGAAGCTTAAAACCCCCCCTTTTTTTACAACAGAATGCTTGTATATTTTTAAAGAGTAATGCATGCATGTTATTTTTAGTGTTTGAGACCAAATCATTTCTGTTTCCTGTGTCTTAAGTGTTGAATGTAGTAGAGAGTTTCTTGTTTGTTTTCAGTGAAAAGGTAGGATTGCTGGAGTGCCAACAAGCTTCCAATGAACTTTCCCTGAGGGTGGATAGTTAGAAGTGCTTTGACAAGATTTGCTGATTTAACCTTTGCTTGTTTTGCCCTGCCAGGGGTGGCCACTAGTTGTCAAGCTCATAATACAATTAGTACATCTGTGCAGTTGACCTTGGCAGCATGGCTTACCACTTGTTGTCTTAAGTGTTAACATCAAATCTGAGTGTCAACTAGAGACACTTATGAGTTTTTATAAGCTATATTTTATACAACTTATCAAATACCTATGTAGTTCAACTCCCAAGCTGGCAATACTAAGAAAAGAGTTGTGGTTTTACACAGTATTTCATTGCTTGATTAATCTTATATAGTGTCATTTATTTTGGTTAGCAAAATAACAGTGATTGGTCTTTTTCTAAGCTAATCTTCATTATTTAAGTGCATCAATATTTCATTGCATATGCTTTATTAGTAATATCAATTTATGTGGAATATTATGATAAATTTTATAATGCTTCTTGGGTGAATTTTCAATCTTGATCAATACATATGCAAACAGCTCTCCTGCTTTCAGTGAATCAGTGCTCAATAGCAAATTTCATAGTATCAAACCTGAATATATCTTCTAGAGTTCTGCCTGTTGGTTTATGTCTTTGAAAGGTTATACAAAAATGGATCAGTCTGTTATATTATTTAGATTCCTGGTAGGCCTTGATTCCTGTTTCACCTTAAATTAATGAAATAGTCAACATTTAATACTGCATTAACTCCCAATAAACTCTTATATCACTGTAGTCTAAATATTGAATACCAACTAATTTACACGGAAGTTTAGCGTTCAACTGAATATTTGAGATTTCAGTCAAACAGATACAGTAATTACATTTTAATATGTTATGTGCTGATAATATTTTATCAGCAGACAAGATGTAGAGTTTTTGATCTGTTCTTTATCTGAATTCACAAAGCCTTAGCAGTTGGTTAAGTATTGCATATGCTCTCTGCAGAAGGCACATGATGACTATGCCACAGGTGACTGTTAACTTAAATTGTGAAATTTAGGCCACTAAATAGATTGAAAGAAATATATCAGGGCAATGGAATTTTTGCATAGCAAGAGTGCCCTCCACTGTTCAGATTTATATTGTCGGCTTATGAGGCCTGTAGAAAAAGGATAGAAATTTTGCTATTGCACTTGAAATTTCTTCTACATTGTTAAACACAGTAGGGGTCTCTATTTGTCTCCTCCTGCTTCACAGCTTGGGCTCTGTGTGTGATAATTCATCTTTCTTTATGGGATTCAAAGCTATCATAAAAAAAATTAAAAGAATTAATTCAGAGAAAAAGGAGGAGGAAGAATAAAAATGTTATATATATTTGTAACATTAGTTCTTAATGAGGAAAATGTGTTTGATAACATATTAAGGAAACTTGTACAAACTAAATATTTTAAAATCTGTTGAGATTTATTTTAGTAGTTATTGTAATCTAAAATCAAACTGAATTATTCACCAATGCACATATTAAAAGGAAGTTATGCAAGATGTTTTCACACTGTTTGTGTCAATGTAGAGATAAAGGCATTTACAGTTGCATTTTTTCATTGCACATGTTCCTCAAATTGGCTAAATTGGGCCATTAGAGGAAAATGAATATATTTATAGATGTTGGGATTTTCTGTCCTGACATGCTGAGTGAATGTATTTATTCATAGCCATTTAGTGTGGAATAAGTGTAAAGTGTAATTTTATAACTGTTATTATTATTGTGGTTGATAGCAGAATGCTGCCAACTTACTCTTGCCAGGTGAGTAAGGCTGCAATCCTAGGCAAGTCTATTTGAAAAGAAGGTTCACTGAATGTATTGTAGCTACATTCAGCATAGATACATCTTATCACTATATCTTATTATTTCGTTAAACTGTGTCTATGTTGCACGTGCCTTTTAAACATGCAATCATTTAAAGGAATGTGAAGAAATAGTTTCCTTGGAGAAAATGTAATGACCTAAGTAATAATTTAAAAGGTTCTCATTTTAAAAAGTAACAATGATACAATGAAATAGAGAAAGTGCTTACTGAGACTGGAATAGTTTTTAATGTTCTTTCTGTTTCAAAGCTGTTTTGCACAGTTAAGGGTTGTTTAGGGGAGCATTCTTGCAACTTCAAGATTTTTTTTGTTTTTGTTAATCCATTTATCTTAAAAGACGTTTCAGTAATAGTTAAATGTAATAGAGGTTAGTTACATGATCACTGGGCCTTCTCTCTAATGGATAACCTGTACTACTTACAGTAGAAAGGAATAAATGTTCTAATATCGTTCTCATAAAATAAATATTGGGACAGAATGTATTATAAA
The DNA here is from genome assembly GCF_049901715.1 of Pseudonaja textilis. Taxonomy (NCBI): domain Eukaryota; kingdom Metazoa; phylum Chordata; class Lepidosauria; order Squamata; family Elapidae; genus Pseudonaja; species Pseudonaja textilis. The sequence continues at coordinate 141,525,564 of NC_141992.1, read as the reverse complement.
CACTTGGCACTATTGCAAACTGAGTTTGTTTTAATGCTGAATATTTTAATATTCCCACTTCCCTTTCTTTCTGTTTTTTTCCCTCTCATTTTGTAGAGAGGGACATGTTTCATACAGGAATATAATAAGAAGAAATAATAAAGACAATTCAGTAATCACCCACAGCAGTATTTTTTCACTAATGTGGTTGGAATTACTGAAATGTCAGTTTTCACTCTTGTTTTTTACATACAGTAAAATTCACAGTTCAGATGTCCTTAATGATTATTGGCTTCTGTCCAAATATTTTGATTAAATTATTTCAGAACATCAGACTGTATATGACATGAGCAAAGATCCAAGCCAAGTGATATCATTAAAAAGCCATGAGTAACTTGATCTAAAGAAGAAAACTTGAGATATTTTATATTGTTATTACCTTATTTTTCCATTTAGATTAAAGATTGACTTGGCCCCAAAGCTGAAGCAGATTCCGTATGTTTCTCTGGAATATAATTCCAATAATTGGTTTATAATTGTAGTACTTTCTCATAATTTATAATTCCTTTCAACATTCAGTGTTATAAAGAACATACGGTTTTCAAATATATTTCTTTAATAAAAATATGTCATTAAGTCATTCTTAATAGGATCAGACTTTAAAGCCTTTCATTAAAAGATATATATGTATATGTATATATAATGGTTGTTCTATTTCAGTCAGAAGAGGGAACTCCATATACAATTGTTAATTTGTAGGAATGTTTATTTAAATAATATTAACATTAACTGAAAAGCTCATTTAATACATTTTTCCATTCTTAAATTAATGTACCGTTTATACAAAATAACTGCACATGAAAATATTGTACACACTTTTGAAGATGTGTAGGGCATGAATACATTTGCATATTAAATCTTGAATAAGAATTTTTTTGTATTTGAATCTTGAGGACAGCTTCAAGTTTCTGTATTTCAAAAAGATTGAACTGTAGTTGTTAATAAGTTATCATGAAACATTAGATGTATTTTCAATATTACGTTATTTTATTGGTAGATGAAATTTTTTTAAAAAACTGTTCCTAGCTAAAATATGTCTATTCTTAATAGATTAAAATATGTGTCAGTTTTTAAGAGAGTTTGATTTTTATGTTAGTGCTCTGAAATCTAAAATACAAGTGCAGTTTCAGGAAAAAAAATCTTCAATATCATAAAATCTAGTTTGATTGTCTCGTTATTTTTATATGGCCTTGATAAACTTGAGACCAAGCTGTCTGGGAGAAGCAGTTATAAAGTTCTATATTTAACATAGGAATTTAAATTTATTTTAAAATAATTCATTTTAAAACTCCAGTACATACTATCTTCTAACAGTGGTACTCTAATATTTCTGTACAAAATGTTGGTAAGCACATAGATATATCCTACCTTATCCTGAAATTACTGAAAAAAGTCATTTCCTACTGATTATCATAACTGAATAAGATTTAAACTGAAATTTCCTTTTCCAGACCTAGTTTTCTATATCATTTTGACTCTTATATTGCCCTTTGGGGCTTCAATCTTAAATATGTTTACTAGTACTCACATATACCCTATGTTTTAAACTGTGTGGTCAACATGAACTGAAATGATGTACAATGTAAAAATCATGTAAAACTTTTGTGTACATAAAGATTCTATTTTAACCATCTAATACACTCCTTTGCATTTAAAATTAGTACATGCTTGATTTATGTTTATAGTTTTTAACCCAACTATAATTTGAACTCCCAAATGTATCAGCAGACCATGTTTAGAAAGCTTTGTTTGCTGTAACATTGTCATAGATGCCTAGCACTTGAGTATCCATGCCAGTTTTTCTGAAGAACATGTGTATACCTTACATGTGGAGCAGTAGGCCATAACTGTGGCTTGTTAGTCAGATATTATCATATTAGCAGAAAGAACACATTAAATAATAATTTATTTTTTTCAATATAAATGATGCCACAACTGCTTTTTTAGAATAAGCTACTTCAAGAACACTGATTTAAATTGTTGCCATAATAACTCTTAAACAGGTAAATTGATTAGGGGCATAGACTGAACTCTATCAGTATTGTGGATTGAAGTCCACAATAGTTACTGCGGTAGTTCTCCTGTATTCTGATTACTGAACATAAAAGCAGATATGCTTGTGAGACAGAAAGATGCACTCAAATAATTACAAATATTACATCACATGAGTATGTGAGGATGTTTTGAATTACAAAGTGATACACTCCTGACCACGTGGATTGTCTTTAACTTTTGGTTTTTTATTTCCTTAAAAAAAACTTGCTTTTGCAAAGTTTGAATTAAAAACTTGCAGTAGCATGCAATAAAATGTTTGCAAAAACATTTTGTTCTAAATTCTGATAGGTAATACTATTTTGATTAACACTGTTAGAATGGCTGGAAATTAATTTTTTCATATATGTCCGATTACAGCTATGAGCAAGCATCACATTTGTAGATAGAGCTAGTTCTTAAATTTTAAGGGATGAATATTTAAGAAATACTGTTCATTATTATTTTGTATATTCTATACTTCGATGACAATTTTAATGTGAAGTTCCATTGATCTACTAATGTTTAAAATAATTTCCTATTCATTTTAGAGACTCACAAATATGAATTAACAAAACAAAAATAAAATCACAAATACAAACTAAGCTTTTAACTTTTCCTGTTGTGTTTTTAAAGAATGCTGGCTCTTCATTTGAAAGCTGGTATGACTAAAATCAAGTGATTTTACCTGAAATTAAATATGTCAAAAACATTTCCTAAAGCTATAAGATTAAATCTTTAGATGATCTCTTTGGAGCTACGGCTTTTTCCACTAGTAAAATGCAGTTTAAGGTTGTACTTTCTATTTTATGAAATTAAGTTAGCTTGGGTATATTACTACCATAGGAAAATTTTAAAAATTGAATATGAAATTTATCTGTAATATTCAGTACTAAACATTTGGCAATATATAAACAAGATTCATGTAATCAATACAATGATTAACATTAATAGCAAGTTTTCTCTAAACTGCATGGCAAAATGTTTTGTAGATGGCCTCTGAAATTAGTTTTCAGTTGCA